>NC_072734.1:30078438-30153442 GCF_026930045.1 Uloborus diversus | reverse complement strand
CTGGAAAGTTTTAAAGCAGTCTCCACACAGTTAAGTTACCTTCCTTTTGAATAATACATAAAACTCGTAAAATGATCAGCCTTTTTGCACTTCATTTTTTTAAAGTTCAATAATGATTTAAACTTAATTATTGCATAAACTTTTTTTCCAAAATCATTCAGTAAAATTTTTGACCCTAATAATCTTCTTTTACAGATTCAAATTAAATTACAGCATAAATTTCAATGCCTCAAAAAAATACAATCTGAATTATTATATAATACCCTTAAATAGTACTTTATGAAGACAGAACCATTTTAAGCATTCAAAAACCGATACAGTTTTTTTTCACTCGAGTTACTCATAGTTTAGTACATTTTGTTAGAAATCGTTACGCAAAGCCCACGAGTCACGTTTGATTAGAAGTTAAATAAAATAAATAAAGACGAGTGAAAATTTGAGGTGCTTTTTTTGCATGCAACTTTTATTGTTATTTATAAAAAAAAAAGTTTAGCAACAGTGGAAGCCATAAGTCAACACAGCAAAGTTGGCAACAAATCTGAAGATTTTTTCTGTGAAAGCCCCAATGACATGAAAAGAATTTTCTGATAAGGAATTAATCTTTTGCAATTATAGTAATAATAAAAGTGACTCAAACTATACTTTTGAAGGAAATGGCAAGAGTTTGCTTTCAAAGTATTATTTAAACTAAAATTTTTAATCAAATGACTAAAGTTATATGTGAAGTACACATCTTCGAATTAAGTACCATAATTCTTATTGAAAGATTAAACTTATTATTCTAATCGAATGAGCAATTTGCCTCCTCATGTTGAAACAAAAAAAAAAAGAATAATAAAGGGGGGGGGGGGGGGTAATTTTCATTTTGTTCACGATTAGAGATGCATCGAATACCATATTTTGCCGAATACCGAATATTTGGTTGAAATTCGAACCGAAACTTCGTTTAAAATTTGTTAACTAAAATATATGAATTTTATGCCAATTTAAAATAGAAAGTAGTAATCTGTTTTGGGAAGTGCAAATGTATTTCCCTTAAACATCTTAAATTTATCTACATTAAGTATAATTATTAATTTAAAATAAATCATTGCAAAAGCAAAAACAAATTAACATAGTAAATGGTTAACGTTTATCTGCGATTCTGCATTAATAGATAATTAATTTCTTTCCTGTTATATGATTTGATAACTTAAAATAAATATGTTATGTAATAAAAATCTTGCATTTACCTAACATACAAATAAAAAATAAAGTTGCTTAAAATGTTACAAATTATTCAAGTGGTTTTCTGCTTTGTTAACCTCTTCAGTAAATGATAAATAATTGTATCATCATTAACACTGAGGAATAAAATTCAAACATTTGGCAGATCATTTTATTTTTTCTCTTTAAGTGTAAACGATTATTAAACTTTGATTTACAATTATTAATTTTTAAATAGATTGTTTTTAAACAATATCATTATTTCATATGGTATACAACTAAAAAAAAACTAGCAGTGCAAAATTTAATATCCAAGTGCCCCCTTCCCCTATTTTTAGCTGCATATTTTGTATAAAAAATAGCAATTAATGTTGAGTAGTAATAAATTGTCTTCATATTGCACTTAACGTCATGAGATTTTTTTTTTTTTTTTCAGGTTACAGTGTTATATTTAAATTGCAATATAGTAAAGATGCATCATGAGATTTAAAAATTTAAAAGCAGCAAAATTTTTAATACTCTTTTCTCTTACATTGAAATTTCTTTGAATGTGATAAAAATAATAAGTAACAATATGAACTCATTTTTACTCAGATACTATATTGTAACTTTCATTCAATGTATGAAAGTATACGTTTGTTTGTCAATTACTGAACACTTAAATTTGTTTACTACTCGGTTGTCGAACATTGAAGTATTCGGCCGAACCGAATATTCGGTTTCTCTGCCGATTATGCAGCATACCGAATACTAACTGAATACTGAATGAAAATATTATATCTTCCAAAACAATAGACAGTACATTTGATAACAATAAAATGATTTAATTCAATAGTTCAATAACTGGCAAGAGAATTTCGAATACCTATTTCCCACATACTTCGAGCTAAATTTTATGCAAGTTACACGATTTATTTTAAGCACGTAAAAAAAGGCAAGTTTACATATTACTGATGTATACGAAGAAAACATCATCATCATACGAAGACAATTCAATAAAGGATGCGCATAACAAAAACCAACATTTTATACAAGGACGACAAAAGGAGTAACAGTACATTTTTCTCTCGATTTATACAGCCCTTGTTTTGATTCCCCATTTGCACGATTTATAAACTAACAGATTTGGGTGGGGGAGGTGAGGGGGACCGGTAAAAATGTTTATTTGGCCACATGAAGTCATTTTTTAATGTCATTCATTCGTTTGATACCAACAGTTTCTCTTATGCGGTTTTAAATTGTAAAACCGGGATAAAAAGATTTCGAACTAGTGCTAAACATGGTTTTGTGCGGAACATTGTTTCGGTGTAAATCCAGCGAATAGAAAAAAATATTGATTCCCAAAATTTTGAACATTGCTACCCACTTTTCAGAAGACAATTCTACCGCGACCCATTTCGTTCTAAGCATATTAAATATGTACAAAGTAAAGCATTTGTTCCGAGATTTTGAACATGCGACCACCTTTTTAGACGCTTAGCTTATACTACAGATTTACTATCTATACTTCGTCCTAGGAAAATTGAAAGTTTTCTGGATATACTATAAATTTTTTGTTCAGTTTATACTAATATCAACATTTATCATTTAAGTCAAAGGAAAATTACACTATTGGCTTTTCTTTTCTAAATTCTTTTATTATTGGCTTTTCTCAAACATTTTTTATTTTAAAAAATTAGTTCACCTACATTCATTTAAATCTGATTTTACTGCACACTTAGCAAGGTAAAAAAAATAAAACGCATAATAAATTTTAAAAATAGAAATTAAAAATTAAATAATCTTTCTCATTTGTCATTATTTCATCAAAATCTGAAATCTTCTACAATTATTCGAAACTTCAGCTCTGTGATAGGAATGTTGCATGATGTTCTTGTAAAATAAATATTCAAAATTATAATAAGCTCGTAAAACAATCCAAGTCCTAGCAGTCCACTATTCACTAGCGACCCACAATTTGAGAACCACTGGTATAGAAATAGGGACATTATATTTTATCTTTTGCTCAGATCATCTTAAATTATGCTGTAGAACTGTTAAAATAAATGGATTTTTATTCAAAAACTATTCTAGAAAGAAAAGCACAAAATGAACATTTAATGCGACTTTTTAAACAAAATATCATTTAAATTTTTCAAATCTTTGAACGGATTAAATCATATTTAGCTTCAATCTTTTAAATGTAGGCCATTATGTTCAGTTTTCAATTTTTTTAACGCATTTATCATCAAATTCAAGCCTGGAGATTTGTGCATTTAGAATTGTATGATTTTAGAACAGATAATACCCAAACTGAAAAAAAAAAATAAAATAAAAATAATAATAATAATAATAATAATAATGACACCTGCAACAGCGTTAAAAGAGCTCAGTAGTCTTAAAATTAAGACGAGATGCATAAAAGTAAAATTATCTTCAGTTGTGACTTTACAGTAGGGTGGTCCATAATTTCGAAGGTGAAAATGTTTCGAGTCCTACCCTCCATTTGGTTTCTATACACATTATAAAATAAATGGAACAAAATTTTATAACTCAAGGCAGATAAAGTTTGCATCATTGGCAATGTATCAATTGATAAAGGACAAAACTAATCAAATATAATCACTATTTTCACTAACAAAAAATAATTACATTACAAAATTGCTATTTTATGTACACTGTTTGAACATTGGCCATCAAATATAGTTTGTAAAAAGAAAATAATTTTTGTAAGATGCTGCAGTCTTGCAGTTTAGGCAACTTTGCAGGACTAGGGCTTAGTTGACAAAGTATTTGATCCAACGGGCTGGAAAAAGGAATCGCACCTGTTTTACAGGAACAAAAAATCAAGAACTTTTTGTGGAATGTCAACACGAAATTATGGAATAAATTATTGATGCCGTTTATAATAAATCTCTTCCGCACCAGAAGTATACTTCCTTTTAAGCAATTCCAGGTTTACTGAGAGTTCACTGATAAGGATCTACCTTCATATCCATTGATATGGAGGTATTATTATAAGGAAAAGTTGTTGAAGTAAAAGACGAAAAAATAAAATTTGCTCAAAAATTGCTGTATTACTTCCACTCAAGAGATGATTATAGGGCCATTCCAGCGAAAACGGGCACTTTGTCCCGCACGTAACGTCTCATATATTTCATTAAAAGTAATATTTTAAAATATTAATGAACAAATGTTTTCTGCTTAACAAATCACACTTATGTGTGATTTCTTAAACAAAGTATTTCGTCATCACGCTTTAAAATTATTGTTTTTTAATGAAATATATGAACCGTCACGAGCGGGACAAAGAGCTGACTTGTTTGTGTACTGGCACTTTATACAGAATTTCTCGAACTGATTTTAACATTTCTGCACGAAACGCCTTCTTGTGGAACCAGATTTATTGTACATCAAAGATACTAAGATTATGTTACAAAATCTTGTACTCATTTAAAATATAAATGGTTAACCACTAGATCACCGAAGTAGGATTAATCGGTTAAGTGAAGGATTTCATAGTCATTGCATCATTTTCAGTGCATCAGCTACACATGTGTTGGAAAGCTTGTATGACAGTTTCTATGCATCAAAATGCAATATTAATCATTTCAGTTTAATGAAATCTTGATTGCAAACATACAAATATTAATGAAGTAGTAAGTAAAATCGTATAGCTCTTCTTAAAAATCAAGTCCTACACTGTAATACAAGAGAATATGCCTGAAACTACTACACAACTTCCTAACTACATAATCTGTTGTAAGAATGAGTTTACCGAATATGTTTTATCATGTAGAATCTGGGATATCAAACAAACTTGGGAGCTTCGGGAGGATTATCAAAAAGCACTAAAAATGATTGAAAGAATTTCAGTAGTATAATTCTTTACTAATCTTGTTGAAAAGGATTATTACTATATCATAAAAGAGTTTAATGATTACGCCATTGAAGATCGATCTCAATTCCTATTACAGGCTGTAGAGAAACATTGCCGAGCCAATACTGATAGCAAAAAGAGTTTGGAAGGTACTAGTCCATCCTATTTAAATATCCTTGTTGTATTATAATTTTCAACTTAAAAATGCTGGATATTTCAATGAAAAAACATTTTATTACTATCCAAGCAAGAGTTTCTAGCAGTTCTTTCTGCATTCATGGCATAAAATCAAAAGAATACTGAACTTGAAGGATGTTGAGTTACCTATAAAAATTGAAATAATAAGCTAAAACTTCACAATTATTATTTTTTTACACATAGAACTGAATAGAAATATCATGTAGAATCAAAGTAGTAGTTTTTGTAGATGATTATCGAGAACTTTTTGAACTGATTTTAATATTTCTGCACAAAACCCCCTTCTCGCGGAGCCAGCAAACTTTTTTGAAAAGGGCCTTTTTGGGACCAACCTACTGTACAGTTTAAACCTGAAAAATAGATTTCTTTCGCAATCATCTAAGTAATTTTACATATTTTATACTTTTCGATGCAGCATGCAGGAAATTCATGACAAAATTAATTAATTACAAGTAAAATGCTTGCCTTTGCGTGATTTTTTGAAAAACTGAAAATTGCTCATTTGCGCAATTTTTAGAACTTTCACACGTGTCTAAACTTTATGCAATTATAAGGTTATTTTCATTATTCTAAACGAAATGTATCAAAACTGTGGGACACTAAAATTTCATTTCAATTAAAAGTTAGCTGCATTTCGCATAAAAATGCAATTACAAAGCTTTTGCAAGCGCGTAAAATTTCTCAAGCAGAAAATAAACCACGTAAAACTTACCATCTTCGTTTCGAAAAATGCCTCACATGACGCAGACCGTTGAAAGATGCTTACTGTACCGATATCAAGCGAACCTCCCGACTGTTGATATCTCGATCCTTTTTGTCTTCCATAATAGAATTCGCTTTCTGCACCGCATTCTTGATTCATACCCCCCGACGTATGCTAATTTTTTTTCCCTTTTTTTTTTCTTTTCTCATTTTTCCGGATTCCGTTGGACTTTGAGAAACTTCTGTCTGGCGCTCATCGGCCAATGGGAAGCGGCCGTTTTTTCCCGGGCGAAGCAATTCTTGACCAATGGTAGTGAAAGAACTTGGCCAACGGTTTTTTCTTCAGTCCCGTCTGCCTTCGCCACAAACATTTTTCTGCGAGTGTTTTTTTTTTTTTTACCTTTTTTATTTTTGTGCTTTGTCTGCTCTCCTTTCAGCGCGCTCGTGAGGACGATGGCCATTTCTGAGTGCTGACCTTCAGCGAGAAAGATGACTTTGAATGTGATTGACGAGAAGTTATCGAGCCGCTCTTAATGGGTCGCTTTTAAGAAATATGCTTGAGATAGAAGAACGATAGAAGCTAGGAAATCCCATGGAGAGTTTCCATTTTTTAAAAATAAGAGGAAGAAAATATATGCGCTGCGTTGTGTGATATAATATATCTCTCAATAAAACGCATTCTAAGCTCACAGACATCATGCTAAAACAAAATGCTACAGGATTTCAAAAATCTTTCAGCATTTTTTTTTCTTCTTCTTTTAAAATACCTCTACTCTCGGCCGATGTTTAAATTGACGCCGCTCATCAAGTTCATCTTGACATTGTGTATTTTGAAAATTGAATAAATTTTGAGCTGCTTTACAAATCGAGTATTTTTTTTTTTTATATACGTTTTATATTGAGTGGGACAAAATGAGTAGCTCAGTACAAAAGTGCAATTCATTTATTTCATTGAAAGAAATTGATTCTAAAACTATAATCATGCGTTTTGCTTAGCAACAGCGAAAAATGTCCCGGTTAAGAAATTGCCACCAAGAGGTGCTGTTCATAAAAGAAAGCATATACTGCGTTTTGGAATATACTTCAAAACATCACCGTTTAGCGTGTTTCAAAAAAAAAAAAAAAAAAAAAGTGCGTTACGGGACGCTCGGCAAAAGTGATAACTTTCATAGGATTAAATTATTATCATTATTTAGTCCTATGAAAGTAAGAATTGGCTTATGGTAGCTATAATAAGCAACGAAATTTTTGCATTGTGTGTTATCTAAAAATCTTGCAAAGACTGCATCAAGTACACTTCCGTGACTTGTAGTGGCTTCTTCTGGCTTATTAATCATTTGTAATTGCAATTTGGATTGGAGAAACGATACTAAATTTTTAGCTCGATCAGGAGCAAAATTAACATTAAAATCTCCGGTTAAAATTAAAGGAATTGAACAATAATCTTCATTAACTAAAGCAGAACCTTCTTGTGTATAATTTAGAAGCTGTTTATGAATAAATTGAATGGATAGAACTGACTTCAAAATTGCTCTAAATGAAAAATAATTTAATTCTTTGATCACCATTCAGACTACTTTTAAACATAAGTTTTGATGTCGGCGCAAAAACAATACATTAAATGACGCGTCGTTTCTAAATACAGTGAAACTTCCCTTAACGGACACTCCCGAATAACGGACACCTCTAATTAACGGACATTTTTGAAAGTCCCAGTCCCTCAATATAGGCCATTCCATATAATTCACTCTGAATAACGGACACTCCGAATAACGGACAGTTATTTCACAAAGAATTTCCCTTGCGATCATAGCACTTCCGTTTTTTTTTTCTTTTCACAGAATATCTTAGTAACTGCTTGCCTTACAAAGCTTTTCATCCTTTTACAACTGATATTCCCTCCCCCCCCCCGTCATTTTCTTATCACTGTTTCTTGGAATTAAAAGGGTGGTGATGGACAGAGGCAGCGATTGGGGCTTAAAAGTTAGGGACAGAAAAAAAAAAACTAAAAGGCATTTTGCGGGCAGGAAAAAATGAGAAAGAAAATAAAAGTCATAATTTTGTAACGGCTGGTTTTGAGAGTATTGAAGCAGATAAGTGAAAACTGATGTCAGTCTAACAATTAACGTACGTTTTTCTTAAGATTTTAATGAATTTTGTACACAATAACTATTCAAAAGTTAAAATAAAAAAGAGGAAACTGGGCGCTTTTTCTAACTGGGGCTCTCAGGAAATGCAATTGAGCAGATCGGCGCCGGTAGTAGTCAGCTTTATAGCGCCGTGGTTTCGTTGGGTTGTTTAATTTTTAGACATGAAAAAGATTTGCCCATATTCAAGGTCATATTGCCAACTGTCAATCATGCAATAGGATACTCGAGATAAAATAAATAAACTAACCATAAAAAGTGTGTGTGGGGGGGGGGAGGGGGGTTGCTCCGTCGCCGTTGGTAAAGCAAAAAAGAGATGTCAAACTGTTTTAACTGATTACTTTAATTTATTAAATGCTTTTTAAGACAAGTGTGTGCTGTCAGTATACCTTTATTTAAAAAAAACAGATTAATTACACGTGACGTAAAATGTAGTAAACCTTTCGCGATTGTTTCGATTGTGTTCTACAAAGGGAACAACAGCCCATTTTGAAAAAGGTAAATTAAGTAGTTCCTCCTAATAGCGGACACCTCCCAATAACGGACAAAACTTCTAGTTCCTTGACTGTCCGCTAATCGGAGGTTTCACTGTATTTCGTTTATCAGAAAAAATACTCAAACTTACGACACGTTTTTTAGATTTTACTCTGTGATATTTATTATTTTTGTTTTCTCCGCCGTCCTCTACCCTCGCGTTGTGGAATTTGCGGGGATATACCGTACTACACCGCATTAGCCGACATACCGGAAAAAAGCGAGGTTGACCAGCGTGCCGGGAAATTCGAATTTTCCGGCATGCCGGATAATTCGAAGTTTATTTTGAAACCACACAAAAAAATTTTCCCCTCTGTTTCAACCGCAAAGCTAACTCTACAAGGAAAATAATAATAAATTCCCAAAATAATCTTCTTTTCAAAAACGAACGAATAAATTTCAGGTCGTCGAGATGAAAAAAATTCGTGGTAATTTCATGATGCGTTATCTTACTATAGTTAATAAATATTTGTACAAAATTGAACTATCTATTAATAATAATAAACTAATCTGTACTGCCGGGCTAAGCACAAAAATGGAATCTGCAGTTGAGCTCAAAATGAGAAATTTGAAAATCACTTTTTAAACGTTTATGCCTCCATGCATTTTATTTAGATGCCACTTTTTCAGGAATTTTATTTTAATATTTCCCTTTCACAAATATTCATAAAACAATGTATTTAGGAACGTATGTTACAAAGAATCACCTAGCGACAATAATTTGGATAAAAAGTGTAGATGAGCTTAGCACACCAGTATAGAACGTATATATTTTTTAAAAAAAGTTGAATACATATTTTATAGTATTAAATTGTTGATTTTTTTAACGTTTTTTCCGGCATGCCGGAAAGGACCAGGAAAGGGTTGTTGAAAATCTGGTGACAATCATATTTTGCGGCATGCCGGAAAATGTGGGGTAATACCGTAGTTTGTTTTAATCACGTACACCTTTTCACAGAACAAAACCCTAAATGAAGCGATATATTTTTAGTATAACTAATCGCAAAAATGTTTTTGTTTTGAAAATAAATTTAAAGATTTAATACTGTTTTAAAATATTAATTGTAAATAAATGTTATCACCATAAACAAACCACAAGGTTAAGCTTAAATCTGAAACGATAAAATTGCGACGACGAAAACTTGAATTGTCGTTTCGAAAATTTTGGGCTTACATTCTAAAACTAAAAAATTATTTTAAAAGAATTACTTTTAAAATCATTTTTATCAATGATTTCGATGATTTTTGTAAGCATATTTGAAGAGCTTTTATAATTTCAATGAATTTTGTTTGTATATTTGAAGAGTTTTTATTCGTAGAAGAAAGTTGTTCTACGTAAGACTACGTTCCTTGAGCATAAGCCCCCCCCCCCTTAAAATGAAATCCTGTATCCAACTGAGGTGCATATAGTGTTTTCAGACATTTAAAATGTTCGCGAAATTATTTTTTTCTTCAATATACTGTATAAGTTTATTTCAAGTAAAAAACCGTATTTAAAGTCCTAAATTTTATGGGAGGAGAGGGACTCCTTGTAGAGAAATTTCATATTGTTTAAAGAGGGGTGTCTCTCCTCCTAAGAGTGATGCCCCCCCCCCCCCCCCCCGAGATTGAGAGTACCCGCAAAAACGACGAAAAAAACCCTATAAAACAGTGACTCTCCACTTGGACCGAGGTTAACCCCCCCCCCCTGCTTGAGCTCTAGATCCGCCATTGACAAACTGCACAATATAAAATCTAAGAGAACTCGTAAATTCTAATTTTACACAGTCGGATGATGAGTTCGCATGAAATGGTAATGCATGAATCTGTCAAAACCTGAGCTCACTGACACTATTCCAATGTGCAAATCACCAAGAAAATAAAAATACATAAAAATCTGACTCACCGGTACTGATCAAGGTCAGAAAGTCTATAATTCAGAGCTATTTTACCTCGATTAGCATAAAAATGGAGAATGGGTTAGCCAAGACCAATCAAGCAAAAGAAAGATCAATCACAGACAAAGTGAAGTTTGAGCACTAGATATGCATAAAAATAAAAAGCAAAAGATTCCTAATTTCTCTTTGAAAACAGCGGCCTTCAGCTTCAGGTATCAGTACCTTTTATACTCTCTTACTGACAAAAATGATTGATCATTTTAGAAAAATTATATAGAAAACTTCTTGACGGTTCATTCTAAAATATCAGATGTGTTAAGAACATGTTTATATACATTTCAACCAAAAGTTCCGAAGACAAATAGGATGACATCATCATAACACCCGAGGGTCCCCTGTTCCTATAAATACCAGGACAGCAACATGTTATAATTTTGTTAAATAATTTCATAGTAAATTAATGAAGATAAAATTTGATGGAGACAAAATGTTTAGGATTATTAGAGCTAACAAAATTTCCTTTCTAGGAGAGGGATGGTCTTAAGAATTCTTATGAATAGCCATGTTAGGATCAGCATTATGTGTAAAAACCAAGGATTCTGTGGAAGCGGGATGACCTACAAGCGGCGCAATGTTTAGGATCACTTGATAAAATATTTTTTAAAAAGCTTAAAATGCGTTTTAACTGTAAGATGAGATGATACATTAGTCTCTTTTTATTTTAATTCACACAAAAACAGATTCATTAAATAATAATTTATAGTATGCATTTATTTTAACAAAACGCAATGATATTTTCTGGGTACTCGACAAAACACAATGGATATAACATCGTGCAATAACATTCGATAAACAGTAAAACATCGCTTATACATCTCTCATTTGCATGTTTTTTACATTTATACGGAGTTTTCTTAAATCAAATTAATCCCAAATCATTCTTATTCATGTTTAGAGCAAAAATACATTGTATATACGTCGCAAAATATTGGTTATACGTTTGTTTCTGCTATGGAAAGTAAAAAAAAGAGCAAAAAGCTTATTTCGTTTGTCAAAGCACTAGTGGAAAAAGAATTCATGAACTTCAATGGTATTATAGAGAAGTCGAATAAATGTTCTTCAAGAAACGCAACATGAATATAACATTGAATGAAAAATTATCATAAAAGCTTTGTGCTACAATATGATTAAAGTGAAAAAACCAACGTAAATAAAGCACAAATTTTGAAGAAAATACAGCATATAGCTACTTCAAGGCTACAATGGAGCCTCTTCATCAGTGCAAAAAGCTCACAAACACAACCAGAAGTTGCGAGAGAACTCTCACTTTAATGAATATAACATATTTAAAGTCTTTGTATAAGGGTGTTTTGTACAACAATTGATGTGTTTCAGTTCCAGTATGTAAAAAAATAAATTCAGTACATTTTTTCTAGTATCAGAAGACACCCCGCATTAATACTCAGTGGCGTAGCTAGGAAGTAGCGGAGGGGGTGGTTCGCTCAGGGCGGCACTTTTTGGGGGCGGCAATTTCACACTTCTGATGCGAAAAAAAAAAATGCGTTTTCCTAATTAGGAAATCATGCTTTTATCTATTCCTGGAGGCAAAAAAGAAACAAAAGGTTTTCGAATTGCAAGGTTTTAGTACGACTATGATAATAAAATTACTCTAGTAAAAAACATGGGTTTTCCTTGTAAACATCTCAGCACTATTGTTTGTTTTTTCCCTTCCTTCGTCTGAAACTACAGATTGGTAGTTTAAAGGTCAAGGGACCATGTTTTTTTTTCTTTTTGCTGTTAAGGTTAACTATTACGGACGAAACAATAAATTTCATAACCTTTCGTTATATGATGAAGCTACCAGTTGATTTTAAGTTCCAAGGAAACGACGTTATTAAAAAAAAAAGAAAAAAAACGTTTTTTTTTTTAAAGGAAAGTGACAACAAGAGTAAAAGCAGAGAGGTCTCAAAATGGTGGGCGATTTCTTGCTCATTTTCAGGAAAGTATTATCTGTTTCAACAATTGCTTTGATTAGTCATTGACTACAAAATTTTCACAAAGACAAAATGAATTTTATGTTCATTTTATTAAAAAAAAAAAAAACTATTCACAACTGGAATATTAATTGCTTGAACTATACTGCATTATATCAACTAATTCCTTAATACAATGAGTTTCACATTTAGTCATTCAGTTCAAGGAAAGATTTTAGATTAATAAAATTATCTCTAGGCAAAGACTTTCACTTATTGAGTTTTTATACCTTCAATTCCGGAGGGCGGTCAAGCCCTTGCCCTTCCTGTTTTATGATAAAAGATAGTCTAAAGCCTCTAAAGTGAGTATTTAGGACATCAACTTTGAACTTTGAAATCCCCATCTCATCCAATGTCTCCAAAAATAGCTTAAAGTTGAGTTTTTGAAACTTAAACTCCAGAAAAATTCTAAGGTAAGGACCCCAGAAGTGCATGAAATCACCTAACGTCATCACAGTTGGCTTCAAATTTTGTTTTTAGACATTTCTGAGGGAAGACTGCAAATCCTTTTTTTCTCAGTAGTGAAGAGCTTAAAATGAGCAACCGGTTCGAAAAAGATTTCGAGTGGAAAACCCTCCTCCGAACTCTCTCTCATAACGTTGTCCGTCAAACAACAGCTGAAGCCGCGTTTTTAGGACGTCATTTCCAAAAATTTCAAGGGGAGACGGAAAAACCATCCGACTTCCCAACATTTTTGGAAACATTTAAAAACCTATGCCGTCAAAGATAGCCAACAATTGCATTTTTGAAACTTCGGCATCGAAAAATTTCCAGAGAGCTCCTGAACGTTCCCTATTCTCTTCAACGTCATCAAAGATAGACTAAAATTGATTTCAACTTTGAAAATTTTTTGGAAGGAAAATCTAGTCTTTGTTGGAATTAGGAAAGATCCTTACGCCACTAGATACAGCTTGCATATACGTGTTTTTCAATTTCGTTGAAAAGCTTTCCGGACAGCGCCCCCGAACCCTCCCCAATGTCTTCACGCTTCCAAAGATAGCTTAAAATTGCCTTTTTAACACTTCAGTTTCGGAAAATTTCCTTGAGAAGTCCCGACGTCACCATAGAATGTATAAAACTAATTTTGAAAAAAAAAAAAAAAATTGGAGGGAGCTCCAAGCACCTTTACTATTAAGCGCTAATAGAAATTGCTTAAAATATTCCGAATTTTGACTAACTTTTGGAATGTTTTGGTGGGGCTTAGAATTACTTTTTTTTTTCTTCTGCAAGACAAATAAGAATGAAAAAATGTTTCTTTTTTTGTTTATTAAAATATTATTTAAATACTTTTGACTCTTTAATGTGTCAACTATTTCCGATCAAAAAGGGCGGCAAATTGAGGAACCGTCCCGGGCGGAAGAAAGTGTAACTACGCCACTGATAATACTCAACATTTATATTTTCAATTCGTTGCTAAATCACCAATCGACTCTTAATTTTAAGTAAGATATGACTTTTGTAAGTTGTTTAATCCAATGTCTTGACATTTTTTTCAAACATATGATATTTTACAAAGTTGCTTTTTAAAAAAATTCTTTTATTTTTTGAAGTTTGTGGCATGCATATGGTAGTACAATACACACACATTAATTGAAGATATGCTGAACTTTTTATTTAAATATTTCCACCAATTGATAGTATCGATAGGCTAATTCTGCTCTGAGTATAAATTGACACTGTTATTGAGAAAAGTAGCAAGTACTAATGTACTAATTTGGTGAAATAAATTATTTTACAGCTTTCAATATCAAAGTTAGTGTTTTAACATAAAATTGTACATTAAAAAAATAAATAAATAAAATAATAAAAATAGAAATTAAAAAAATTATAATAAATAAACAAAAACACTGGAATGTGAGTATAATGATTTTCTGAACATATAATTTTGTGCGAGTAATTTCATGATTTATAATTTTTTCAGAGTGGCAATGAATAGCTTCGGGAAGAACTTTTCCCCCCAAAATTTCTCCCGCGGTTTTTTTTCCCGCCCGTTCTCATCTGTATTCGAGACGAAACTTTGGATCAAGGATGTAAACACATTTTTTCTCAGCACCTTCTTGAAATATATAATGTTTTAAATGATCTTCGTATTCTTGTAGGTTCAGGAAAAATCGTCAAGAATTCTTTTCGGTGTTCGGCAAAATGACTAAAATCTAAAGCGAACAGCCATTTAAAGCAAATATGGTGTCTAATAGTCAAAAGACAAGCAGAGTATGCAAAATATGCAAATTTGTTGGACAATTTTACTTGGCTAGAGTTATTCACATGAAAACCAAAACTCAAATACATCAATATTTCGTTAAGTAAAACAGTTATCTACTAATCTAAAAGTTTTTATATGAGAGATAATAGAAACAAAATTCAGCCCACTCGTAATTATCCCACGCATCCTTAAGTTATGAGTTGGAAAATGGAAAAAGAAACAGCAGAGGAAAATACGTGCGCGTGCACACACACACAAAATGTAATTTTCAAATATGATTTTATATCAACAAGAAAAAACGCTCATTGTTTAGCCACCGTTTGAGCTATTGGCGTCAAAATTGAATCAGCACTTGTACCCTCTAGGGTTCAAATATGAACCACATTTTGTTTGAGTTAACCAGTTACTTCCTGAGAAGTAGGATAGATTGCTCTGTCCCCCCCCCTCAGAAGAATTGGCTCCAAAAACTAATAGAAACCAGTTCACATGAGGCATAACGAATATTCGTTCGGTTTCATACAGCAGTTTTTGTCTTAGAGCGGCCACAGAAAACCAGTCACACACACACTCAAAGACATTTTCCAAAAGTGTTCAACATAGATTCAGCACACCTCAAAACATGCAAATACGTCAAAATTAGAAAATTTTCACGAATTCAATACTTTCTTCTCTATTTCAGGTTTCGAAAAAAGTAAAAATGGAAGTACCATAATAATCACATGGGGTGTTTTATCGCAACCAGACCTACCTACAGTAAACGTAAAAAGCTAATTTCCTTTCTTTTTTCTTTAACAAAAAAAAAAAAAAAAACTCATTTTATCAGCTTACATTAAGCCTGCAAAAAATTGAAGATGAATTACATACATGAAATATTTGCCAGGTCAGAATTGTGTCATACAAAGGGCGTTTGGTGACAAGCCAGAAATATTACCTGAAGAAAAGAGGGGTGTTGTTTCCGGTCACCAAGTTCCTACAAGCACAATTAGTGTACAAGGTAGTATACCAGGATTGATACCATGGTTTAAAAATAAAAGTAACCGTTCTGGAGGTGGTTTACCCCAAAACGCTCTTGGACGGGTGTGCATAAAAATGTTTCAGTTTTGAAAAAGCATTTATGTATAACTGGGAGATTTTGTGGATTTGCTTTTGTTATTCACAGTTTTGAAGATTTATTGATGTACATAAGGATATTCATTAAAAAATAAAAAATGCCTCACTCATAATGTTACGAACATTTCTGAGATGAAATAGTTTTTAAACGAAAATAATTACAGTTGTCCCAAAAAAATAAACAAATAACAAAATTAACATTCCAAGCTGAAATATTTTTGGTGTATTTTCAGAAATGCTTTAAATGTTTTTTAATTGCCTCATTCGGTTTTATAATAAAAATGAATAGAAAATGATTACAGAAAATAAATAACTAAAAGTAAAAACCGTCAGTCACGTTAATAAAGACATTGCCGACTTAAATTTTAAAATAATACACAGTTTATTTCTCAGCACATGATTATTAATTTGCCAATCTTGAAAGCATTGACCAGCTATTTTTCTGACCTTTATTGGTTCGGAATAAGTTTTTGACTTGCTTTCGGCTAACAAAACGATGTTTTTACGAATTGGACAAAATACCTAGGGGTTAAAGAGAGTTCGGAAGAGGAAATCAAACTTTTGGATTTAAAATGTGAAGATAATCACCCGAAGTAAATGTCCAAAATTTTAATCAGATCGCTGAAAAATGTTTGAAGAATTTTACGATATGGCGACAAGTGGTTTCGTAGAAAAAGATCTGGTCTACAAAGAATATCATCTCAATGATAATTATTCTAGCCAAGAAAACATACGACACAGTAATAATAACGAAAAAAAAAATCAATAAGTAGCAATTGAAAGTACATAGCTAAACATGCATTGGACGCAAACATTATTTTCCCTCGAGTCCCTAAAATCGAAACATGTCTTAAAATCTGCCAAAATTTTCAGAAAAGCAGCCAAATTAAGCGAATTATAGTGAATAATGGAATGCATTTTCATGCGATTTGTGTTCATGGTTGAGGAGGGTAAAATTGCAAAATCAATTAAAATTCGAATATTTCGGTATCTTTTTGCCGCTTGAAAATCCCCTTACGATACTTCCCGGGTGCAAAAGTACCTCCCTGCCAAATTTGGCCGAGGTCCGACTGGATATGTTTTTAAAGATGAAGTTGAGTCTTGTTTAGAAAGTAAAAGCTTAAATTGACGAATTAAGGAATGTTCTAATTATCCCTCAGACTTCAGATAAAGTGCATCATGTGCAGTTTTTTCCGTGCTATGACATGCCGCAAAAAATCGAACAAATGTGACCTTTCTTCGACGAGATACTCTCAAATTTGGCTCTCGGCGGCCCTGTGAAACGGTAACAAGGTCGATTTCGCATTTATAATATGAGGAAGGATTTCAGAATTAAAGAGCTTTGTCCTTATCAAATTAAATATAAAGTGATGGTTCCAAATATCAGTTCCAGTGCAAAATTTACTCTATATTGAAAGAAAGATAGAACTCGTGAACTCTCATTTTGAGATTGGGTGCACTTGAAATCTATTTTTAAATATCTTTGAAACATGGATTATTGTATTTAGAGCACAAATAGCTGAAAAGTTACACTTATAGAAAATTATAAAATACTTACATGAGTGTGTTAAATATCCAAGGTTTAGATAACAATCCAAAATAAACGTTTTCCATAATGTCGCACAAGCATGTAAGCCTAAGAAAATAAAATAAAATTTCATTATTATTTTTTTTTTCATTTTTTTCAAATTAAAATATTTTCCATAGATAAAAATATTCATGAAATATAGAGCAATTGTAACAAAATGTAATTTATAAGCCGTAGGCGAAAAGGGATAGTCAGCAGCCACAGTTTTAATTGTACGGTATTTAGTGACATTGTGTCACATAAAACTCTTACCTTACAACACACAGGAATTTAGAGATGTAATAATAATATTATACTGACGAAAGTTTTTGAAGTAAGAAATATTTTAAATGATCAACTATATGAATTTATAGCTTGTGCAATTTTTTACACTTCTATTATAATACGGCCGTGGGAAGATAAAGCACAGTAACTGCAAATTTCTCCTTTCTGTCATCCATTGTACTTGAGCATTATTGCACAGGATTGCATTTTTGGTTTCTGTTGAAAATAACGCACGGAAAAAAACTCATAACTCCAACATTCCCCTCTTGTTAGTATTGAATCCAAAACGTGTTTCTTCAAATATCTCAAAAACTCATTTCTGCAGGTGTTCGCTTTACCTTCCCAAGACAGAATGCTATTAGAGAAGTTTCAAAAAAAAAAAAAAAAAATTCTTAAACAAATTTTTCCCACCGACTTCAAGTCAATTTTTTCACTCTCTACTATACTTTGGCAGCCTGAAAGTCTTCATATCACAGCTACACAAAATAGGGATATGCTGAACCAAGATTTTATTATTCCTTCTGTAAAAATCAAGGTAGTTTGTGTCACTATAAATAAATAATAATGATGAAGAAAAATAAAGTAAAAAATAGATACATTTCACCTGACCCTAGTCAGCTAAATCGTTACAAGGAAACAATTGTAACGGTAGTAAAATAATAAAAAGCGAAGGAAATAAAAGATTTCAATACCTATTAGCAAGGTTCGTTGATTTAAATCAGCTTGTTTAAATCAAGTGATTTAAAAAAATCATTGATTTAAATCAGTTGATTCAATTTTTAGAAATTAATTTTGCTTTACTAGAATGTGTTGCTTTAAATTTAACTATACTGCATTATACCGTGCCGGCAAAAAAATCTTTACATTCGGTTGGCAATTAAAAACTTTACATGCAAACTTCTTTTTATGATTTTACTTGGCATGCTCCCTAGTTATTTGGTCGAATACCGAATATTCGTCCAGATAGTGGCCGAGTATTCACAAGGCCGATCATTCACATGGAAGGAGAATTCACAAGGAAGCATGACAAGTAAAATCACGACAAGAAAAAGTTATATAAATTTTTTAATTGCAAACCAAATGTAAAGATTTTTTTTGCCAGCACTGATACAAACTAAGTAAAATTCATTTTTATATTTTTGTGAAAGTATCTCTTATACCCACGGAGATATAAGCATTTCTTTCAAAAATGCAAATTTTATTTTAAGGTCATAGCCTTAAAATAAAGTTTTCCGTCAACCGTTACTAAACTTTCAGAATATTTGACAGCAAACAAAGGACACATAATAATAAAATAATCTTTTTATCGCGAATCACACTGAATGAAGGCAAGTGTTACCAGTTTGCAAACTTTATATATTAAGAGCTGCTTTGCCCGGTCTACCTAGAGAATAAAAATTGTGTCAAGTGACATATATTTAACAATCAGACTTAAATAAAAGGAAAAAAAAAACCTTGCAAAATTACCCTTCCAAACAACGACGACAGTTATTAAAATTTTTTAAGAAATTAAAATGCGAAAGAAGGATTTCAAAAGCGTAACCATGGAAACACGAAACAAAATAAGTTTAAGAAATTAAATGCAAAATAAGGAAAGAAACAATGGATTCAAAAAGCGTAACCGTGGAAACGCAAAAATAAAATGGTTGACAATCTGAATCAAAATGACATTTTCCGACTTGATTTAAAAGCGCTTGTAACTTTTTTTCCTTTGAAGATAGAAGCCAAGTTTCCCGACTATAAGTCGAGAAAGACCTGAAGTAAAAAATGTTGCTTTTTTCAATGGTGTCAAAAAGAAAACTGCGGGACAATTCCTCCACTTTTTGTTAATAGATTTAATGAAGAAAGTAGTGCCTAAATTTTAGCTAAGTCTAAAAAAGTTCGAGCTAAAAACGCAAATTACTCCCGCCGTAATTAAGTTAGAGCATTAAAACAAATTGTTTAGAACGCGGAAAAGTCTACCCTTTTCAACGATATGTAATATTAAACATGTGCAAGTAATTTCTCACTCCCATATTCGGGGATTTATGTGAAATTTGGGCCTAAATTGGAAAAAAAAAAGAAATTTATCGGATTTTTTCGAATTATGGCCTATGTCACTCAGTAAGAAAGCACCTTTCATATAGTGAAGGAATTTTTCAAACAGGTGCAGTGGTTCCGGAGATTACTTCGAACATATAAACACACAAAAATCCGCCCTCTCTCTTTATAATATTAGTATAGATTATCTGCACTATGCCAATAAAAAGGGTCAGTATTTCTGTTTGTTCTTGCAAATTCAACAGTATTTTTCAATTTTAATCATCAGCTCCCAACATTAGATCTATTTAAATCTTAATAATTTTCTTTTATGTATGTTTCACAAACACATAATCACCGGCTTTAGCAGTTTTTGTAGCTGAACTATCAATTCCTACTAGGTCATCATAGTTGTCTTGTATATCACTAACACAAATATTTAATCAGAGTTGCTTTTGATTTTGAAATCCCCATTATTATAGGGAGACCCACTTACCCCTTTAGCAAAAATGTACTGGGTAAGTGGGACCCCTCCTCTTAAACACTTAACAATATTTTATACAAAAATTCTTGTTGCTGTATGAACTTTAAGTTACTCTATACGGGAAAAATTAATTATCATACAAAAATAATAAAAACTAAACTGGAAACACTGCTTTGAAAAATATTGCTTTAACTCGCAATATTTTTTTTTTCAGATTTTTTTTTTTTCCTTGACTAAGTACTACATGACCTAGGAAAAAATTCCACGAAACCCAAATATTTGAAAAAACAATCACTGTGATGAAATTTAACATAATCAGTGCGAAAAAAATTAGAAAACTTGATCCATATTTCAGTTTTAGGGGGGTGACACATTTACCCCAGCGACCCACTTCCCTCAACCAACCCTATTGTATGAAATATATTATGTTTATAAATGTAAAGTAATTACTATCGACAAATTTTTGAAGATTTTAGAAAAACAAAAAAACCACAAACCTTGCTCATTAGTAAAATTGCTTTCACAATGCTGTATTTTCAACTTGAAATTTAAAAATTTACGATATAATTTTAAAAGCGGACTATTAACAACTTCGGAACGCTGTCCTGTTGTATACAACATTTGGTAACTGTAAATGTAGGTACAATGCAGGTAAGTATTTTTAGTGGCACAGATGTTCCATAAAACACTTGGTTTCCAATAGATTTTTCGAAAAATATTTTGTAAATAAATAAATACCTTCGTGCTAAAAAGTAAACACATATAAATTAAGTGAACCAAAGGTAGCCTTAATGCAAGTAATTTGTATAAAAAACACTTTAAAATACGTACTTTGGCTTTAAACTTCATATGGATGCTTTTTTTTAACGTTGCTATATTTATTTTACCTCAATATAAATAACTAGACAATAAAACTTGTGACATTGATTTCATAAATTTTATACGGCAAGTGTACTAATTATAAAGACTTTTCCAGACACTAATCTCCCGTGAGTTTCGATCAAATGTACTACTTAAGATCTTTCTCTTAGACAGTTGGAAATACTAATTCAAGCTTAAATAAAAACATAAGCACAAAAAACATCTTCAAAACGGATCGCATGTTCGGCGGGTATCGAAAACACAAAAAAGTGCAATGTTTCACCTTTTAACCTATATGAAGCGCAAGCAGGCCATAGTTGCCGAGATGAGATGGTAAAATTTAACGTTAGCAGCACATAAATGGCTCGATATTCAAAGAAGTCACGGCTGGAATATGAAAATGAGAAAACAGGTTTTTGTCACTGACTTCTCAATCTAATGTGAAGAGACGTTTGCCAGCTACACCCGTGTCAAGTGTTTTTGTTCCCGGCTTGCACTTCGCTTTTCCATTACATTCACAGCCTGAGATTATCATGACTATTTTCAATATTGAAGCGCGAGGCATTGATCTTACTCAATGATCTGTAGTATTTTTCTGAGAATTAACTTTAAAATTAAAAAAAAAAAGTTTTATATTTGCTCAATTTAGGACATTTTAACTTTATGCTATAAAGAACAAAGGGAATAAACCTAGTGAATAATAATAGTACCAGTTGTAATAATAATTTTAGAGTGAAGCAATTTGTAAAAAAAATAAAAAAATAAAGCTGCTATGCATATTCATTCTTCAAAACAAAAATAGAAAATCCAGAATTCAACACAAACGATACGAACTAAGGCAAAAAGTCTCATAAAAAATAAATGAAAGCTAGTCATTGACAAAATATTATGGATTACGAAGCTAAGAATTAAACATTTTTAAGAAGCTTTTATTTTACTCTAAATATAAGGCTTTATTCTCGTTTTACATAATTCGGTAAATTATGCCCCCTCTTTAATTTCGAAGTGCTGATTTATTTTATTTAAACCAACCTCAAGTTTTTATTTAAACAAATGTTTATATATTTTTTCTGCAAGAACATTACAACTATAAACTTAATTTCATGCACATTTCTAGGAAAATTAACAGAAATAGGAGGAATCGTCAAATGAGCCTCGTGATAAATATGGGGGCAACGTTCACAGCAGCTTGAAATACAAACTTATACGAAAACTGGAAAGGAAATTTTCGTTGTTTGAATACAATAATATTTTTCTCTTCGTACAAGGAAGCAAAAACGACGATAACTATTTCCAAATCAAAAAATGAAACTCACTCAAGAAAATTACACATTAAGAACTTCTGCTTTTAGGCAAGTAAAAATTTTTCTAGAAATTTATTCTTTTCTTTTTTCTTTTTGACTAAACATTAAATTTCAGGTTAATCTATTGAAAAATTAAAAGTTATTGTGAAGTTTTGTTCACAGTACAAAATGAATTAGGAAATATTTCTAAAATGTTACTGAAGTTTAATTTGTGCAAATTACGTTTCAACAAGTTTCTCAAATCTTTCTGCATTGGATATATCATTGTATTTATCAGGTCTTTATGATTGTTTCATTTCATATAAAAACCTTTTCCATGCTACTTTATTTTTTTCCTTCGTTCAATCAAAGTATCTAGTTCAGAAGTCAGAGATAACTAAGCATTTTGTTCAATGATTTATTATAATGAGTGTCGAAGTAAAAAAACTAATTCAATCATAATTGAATAATGCAAAAAGAAAATTTTTGCTTTGTATTTTAGGTTAACTACATAATTTGAAATTTTTTGTATCTGTTGCAAAATACTACATAAGAGCAAAGAAATAGAAATGTATTCAATCGTATCAACAATTTCGTGGCGGACAACGATAGATTTATTTCAATTGGATTATAGATTTATTTCAACTGGATCAGCCCTTGCAATTACTACTTGCAGTTTCACATTAGTATAAATGAAAAACAAAAATTGATAATTGTGATGAAATTATTATGATTTTTGACAGCGAACAGTTATTCGCGTAAGCTAAATGTACCGTATAGGTCGAACACACAACTTTTTAAGCGAAATGTTGGACAAATTTGAATCGATGAGTTCAAAAAAAAAAAAAGTCATTTCCACCAAAACTGAAAAAGTATTAACAGGGAACGAAGTAAATTTAAACTAAATTTATAAATTCAAAACTCATCAATCTGTGCTTCACCACAAACAACTTTCGACATAAATAGCCAAAAAAAAAAAAAATCACTTGGTATGTATTTTAACACATTCCTAATGTTTACAACTTTCTCGTGGTTTTATGGCAACTTTTCCAGAACATGTGTCCTTCACTAAAATGCAACCATTTTGAGGGTTCTTTTTTTTTTTTTTTTTTTTGTCAAGGGAATCGCTGTTTTTCTTTCCTTGTTTTTCCATAAGAGCATTTTGATAATATAGTTATTTGAAAATACTCTAGAATGTAACTTTTGCAGATCAGGAATCATGTTTGCTGTTACCTCTTTTGCAGTGAGCTTGAACAGGTAAACGGCACTATCTGCAGTAATGAGTCCTCGAGACATTTGAAGAAAGGTATTTTGTATCCAATTTTAGCAGGGAAATGTTGAAATTACACGTTTTTTACGTCTTTTTTCTTTCAGCGTAAACCAAGTAAGCAAGCTTGTACAATAAAGCTACAAAGGATGATGAAAAAAGAAAAAAAAATGCAGTTACTGTCCTTTACCTACCCACGGCAGCATATTGTTGAGGAGTGTATATTATGTGGTATGGGTTTAAGTTCAGTTAAAAAACAAGTCATTTTGAGGATATTGCTAATTTTCGAACTAAATGGAGATTTTAAAGCTCAATATTTTCTGTATAACTAGTGGGAATAGATGACTTATTTTCAGGCTAAAAGGTGTGTCTACATGAGTTGAACTAGAAAGAAAAATAATCTCAATTTGGCAAAAAAAAAAAAAAAAAAAGTGGAGATGACTGGTGTTTGGGCTAAACGATTCTATTAAAGTTTTGAGTTGTTGATTTTAATTTTATTTTTTCAAGTTTTGATGAATCGCCGCTGATAAACTCGAAGCTGAAGATACGCTAATGTTGTTGCAGAAGTAAAACTGGTGTAGTTGAATCTTTGATAAGTTTCAGTGATAAATTTAAATTTTCATATAAAAACAATGATGTAGGATACAACAGGGATATAAGTTTGTCTCATTTTGGGATTCCCCCAAACCCTCCCCTTGCATTTGTAAGAAATTTTAAATTCAAAGTTTTTGTTGCTACATTTTTCCAAATTTTCAAGCACTTGAAAATGAAATTTAGAACTTAAAGAACTTTTATTTTTTATTTTTTTAAGAAACGAATCATGCAGTTATTGGGGGAGTTGGAGGCCTCCAAAAAAGCGGGGGCCCTAAGATATAGCTTGCTTAGCTTATAGGTAAATCTTGCACTGGTGGTAATGTAAATATATATTTCTCACTAGCAAGTGCATAGGACCACTACTCTTTTTAACCATCAGATTTCATTAAAAATTCTTTGAGGAATCGGTACAATATGCAACAAAAATCGTTTGATTTAACTTTTTTCATGAAATATTTTTAATTATTATTATTATTATCCAATACAACCAGTTCTGTAGTCGGGTTTGGAGAGCTTCCTCCGAAATGTTTTGTTTTTCTTTTCTTTTTGCAAATATTATATAAATTGGTGTTAAAGCCACCTCTTCTTCTGGTTAGCCATTCCCCCCCCCCAATATTTCCCCCCAACAGCAGCTCTGGATGCAACCTCGTGAAACAAATTTAAATGCCCCTTTATTATCAAAATAATAAATTAACATTGTAATAACACGCATAATTTCTTGAGAATATAACTGAGTTATAACTGTTTTTTGAAATCTTAAACATTTTTTGAAAGTTCTATAGAGAAGACATCTGATCGTTGTACTGCTTATTGTTACTGTTTTAAGGTTTGCAAGCTTTCATATTGGTAGGTTTTCAACAGTAACTTGAATTTTATATCTGATCTTTTGATCCATATGTAGCTTTATCTTTCCGAAGAATACGCGCGATGTTGGGAATACGGCGTGCCGCGCTAAAGATGGACCGAAGATAGGCTTAACTAATTCATGCAGCAAGACATGTCATCCTTCCTTACGTCCTCTCCATCAGTTTCTTGTATTGAAAATAAGATTTCTTCAATGTTTTAATCATGGACAAAACTGGGCGGGGGAGGGGGGTCTAGGAGTTGTAGACCTCCCCAAATTTTTTATTTAAATTCCAAAAGAACAATGTTTTATTAAATTAATTTCTATTTCGTCCCCGCCTTAATTTTGTGACATTTTGGACACAAAAAACATAGTTGCAGCCAGGTGTATTTATTTACCATATGAAAGAAAATTGCAAAGACATTTATACTACATTTAGTCGCATAAAATATACGTATTCGTGGATAAACCTTTTCAGCAATGAAAATTTTTTAATTTCCAAAACTTTTCAATAATTATACATCACAAACTGCAAAACATAGTTAAAAAAAAAAAAAAAAAAAAAACCTTTAAATCGACTTATTCCTAGTTCTATTAAAAGTATTTGTTTTTAGCGCTAAAATTCTAATTTTAGACAGCCCAAATCTATGTACCCAGCTATACATCGTCGCCTCAGAGCAACAGTAAGACATCTTACCGTTATTTTTGGGATCAGACGTCTTACTGTTGCTCTGAGGCGACGACATGGTCATACCATTCATTTATTACTTTCTATACATATTCTACGTATCTGTAGTGATGGGTTTTCGAGATATTTGTAGAAACTCGTTTTGGATTTTATACTAACAACAGGGAAATGTTGAAATTCAAAGCTTTTTTTACGTGTTTTATTGCTAGAGGAAAATAAATAATAAGCAAGCTTGTGCAATTACGCTAATGTACAGTATATGACAAAAATGCAAAAAAGAATAATTTGCAATTACTGCGATTTATCTTCCCACGGCAGTATTGCTGACTGATACAACAGGATCACTCCTTGTGATTAGACAGGGCTACCTGCGATCGGCCTGCCCTTTGATAGCCATGGATTAGAGGAAGAGGAAAGAGATAAAAATAAAAGCACAATGTCAAGCTCATAAAAAATATGTATTTGTCTTCGCAATTAACGTTAGCACTATACAGAGAAGAGAGCAAAAAAAAAAAAACACACACACACACACATTATTCCCGTTTTGTTAACATACTGTTTTAAAATCAGAATTTTCATATTGATGTAATTGAATTCGGAGGAAGGGGGATTAGTAATTAGTTGATTATTATCAAAGAAAAGTAGACAAATGGGGGAAGCTATTTTCTTTAAAATGTCTGGAAAGTTCAATTGTAACTCATCTAGTCGAATACTTTCCACCATACAATTTCGACAGGAATTTTTGCAGTCAAATCCCAATCTTTGGGACAGTACCTTAACTTGGGACACTTTGACGAATTTTGTTTTGAATGCTTGTACAATGTACATCAGAAATAATTTCATTGGTAAAAAATTGGAACCAGTCGATGAACAAAGGATGTTTTGCTTAAGTATTTAAAATGTTGGTTCTGTACTAATGAAAATGAGTCTCGAAGTATAGATTAGACAAATTAATAAAGGAATTAAAATGAATGTGAAAAGATGTGAAATGAGGAACAGAGAGCTAAGAACCAGCTTCATGAGGAATTATTTGGGCTCACTAGTTACTTTTATGCTTCCAAATATAGAGGGTAAACCGGAAACATTACATTCAACAGAATTAAGAAGGCATGGGAGAAAATATTTTTTGGAGAAAGTATACATTCTGCAATCTGTGAAAGTTTACAAGATTCGTACTCTGTCTGATGATGCTTTCTTCATTTACTAGTAAAATCAAATTCTTTAAAAGGATAATTATAGTGTCCCAAGCTATTATCTATTTCTGCATTAAAACAATCAAAATGTCCCGAAGTAGGGAGAAGCATCCCTAACTTGGGACATTGAATTTCTATTGAAATATAATAGAACTGCTATCTTCAACAACATGGCAGTTCTATTACATTCCAGAACGTAATAGTTCGAAACGATCATCTTCGTCGAGCAAATTCATACATTTTTTTTCTGAGACGGAAGTTAATACGACTTTTCAATAAAATTTCAAATATTTTGGGCGCAATGTTAAAAAAAAAAGTTCATGCCCTTCCGAAAATTGCTTCGCTACTGATTCGTCGATCGCGACATACTATCACCTCTGATGTATGCGAATGAAACTTATGAGCAAAGTATGAATAATGATTAGTCATCCTTACTTAATTCAGTCAATGTGCTGCTGATCGTGCCAATTGTACTAGTGAGTGAAATATTAAGGTACGCCAAGTGATTGTCACGCTATTCAGATAAGAACACGTTTTGGCTCCAAAGATTCTTAATGGTGCGAGGCATGGGCAGTGCAGAAAAATTACAGAATTCGTGCGAAGAATCGCCGTTGAGTAAATTAATTCATGTGATTAATAATAAGCGCAATGACATAATTTGGGAAATGAATCTTTTAGACGCAAGGTATTAAGGATACCGGTAAGGAAGGAAAAGCGAAGTCCATTAGGATAATTAGTGCTTTGGCTTTATCAAACATACATCAAACCAAATCCATATTCAGTGCTGTGTTTCATATAGCAAATGTATGGAGACTTTTATGCATGGGGTATCTTCGAGATCAGACATGGAAAGAGGCATCAAGCATTTTGTGAAAGGAATCAATGTATCAAACGCAGAAGTTTACAATGAAACCTGAGCTTCATGAATCCCCGCACTCCACCCTATTCCCTATCTCTTCTGTGCAACGAGACTGCACACAAGACAAAAAGTCAATAATAGTATGTTGTGGCCATCACGAAACTTTCTTCTATATCTTTCTTATAATTCTGATCCCTCCCCATGCTTGACGAGGAAGCAACATTCCCAACAAAAACAATATTACACACGCCAAAACTTGACGACCATCTTAATTCCCGATCTATCTCAAAAGCAAAGCAAAGAATGAAAAATTGAAAATTATTTTAAAAGCCTTACTTAAAATAATTACAAACATTTATTTGTTAACAAACACAAGATGGCAACAGTTAAAAAGTTTAAATCATCGCGATTTTCTGGTCATTTTCCAACAATTAAAATCACGCGAAGTACGCAGACGACGGTCTATTACGATTTATCTTTCTTATTGCTGCAATGGGGTTGTTTCCAAAATTTTAAAAGTATTTTTTTTTTAAACTTAGATCAGTGCGCTTTCATTGTTTACATTTCTTGCGGATGACATCACAAATGATGAAATGCCATTCTGTGTTGCCATTTACAGAGCAAAATATTTAATTCGCATCTTTACTCACCTGTATTGGCAACGATATGGTTGATAGCAAGCGTAGAGCGCCATTTTAATTCGCTTCTTGATTATCATAACGTGGAAACGCGGTACAAAGATGCGTCAAAGAAAATCATTTGTGACGTCATCAAGACCACGCCTTGTTTGAAAAACCGGACGTTTAAAAAAAATAAAAAATAACTGTTGGGAAAATGAAAGAATTTTTTGGGTCCATATTATTAACCAACGCCTGTGTGCATATGGATTCACATTTATTGCAAATTTCACACAGGGCGTAGCATTATTTTTTGAGATATGGCTTCATATCATGTCTTCATAGAATCAGCTCTTATACTCTCTAAGGGCTACTTGTCGATAATTTTTTTTTTCAATTCATTATTTCTTGAGATACAGCAGTCACAATTGACGACAAGAAAAAAAAAAAGTTCTATAGCTCAACCCTCATTTGAGCTATTGATACCAAAATCGAATCAGCACTTGTGCCTGTTATGGGGAACATAAGGACCAAATTTTCTTTGATTCCGCCAGTTACATCCTGGGGAATAGCAGGCACGCATAACTCAAGAAACGTCCCATTGCTCCACCCCCCTTAGAAGAATTCGCGCCAAAAACCAATGGGCACAAGTTCACATAAGGGCCACATATGTGTACCAAATTTCGTTCGATTTCATGCGGTAGTTTTTGCTGTAGAGTGGCCACAAAAAACTCGTCACACACATACGTGATACACACACACACACATTTTCCAAAAATGGTCGAAATGGACTTGGCACACTTCAAAGAGTTCGAATCCGTCAAAATTCGAAAATTTGCACGAATCCAATACTTCTTTCTATATATTAGATATAGAAGAAAGTAAAGATAGTTCATCTGCAAAACAGACAAAAATCAGTGTTTTTTGGTTTTTTACATCATTTTTTTTTGTCCATTTTCACGAGAAAGTTTTAAAAAATATTTTCAATGCCAGATGGTAATCGCAAAAATATGGCTAAAAAAACTCGAAGCGAAGCCCCATGGAAATAGGAGTCTAGGAAATAAAAAGAATCACTCTCATTATAATTTTTTTCTTTCTTTTTTTGCGCCATTAAACAGTCTGGAACTAAGTTAACAGAGTGTTTAATTTACCGTTTAGTATGTACGTTACACAGAACCTCGTTTATACGACCGCCTTCCCCCTTTGTCACAAAGTGCAACAATTCACCTTATTCCTTTTGTCACATGTCATATTTTTTATTAGCATATTGTTACAATAACTATGTGATGTCACTTTTTGTCCCCTCTCTCTTTTCCCTGTCACAATTTCATGAACCCTTCTCTCCTCAAGGCAAGACATCACTTGAGGATGACCCTTTTTACAATCTCATAACTGTAATTTACTGAACAATTTTTTTTTTTTTAACACACTCGCTTAATATAGTACATCTACTTTTGTATTTTTAAATATTTAAATAATAATTAGACAACATGAATTTTGCTGCTGAGTGTGGTGGAGGGAAAAACAATAAACATAAAACTTGAAAAAATAGCCAAACACCATTTAAACATGTTTCACTTCACTTATGAAATGTATTAGGCATCTAATATTTGCACCTTCAACTTTCATGACTTTTGAATGGAGGAAAGGCTTCGAAAAATAAGGATTTTATATCGAAATCTAGGTATTACAATTAATATATATAGTTTTTAATTCATATATCCGATAATTATTATTGGAGGATTATGTTAAATAGCCAAACATAAAGACGGAAAAAAATACGAATCTATCGATACCTGGTTCGATGGTCAGTTCACTGGCGTTCGGGAGAAGTAACTTGGACATTCATAGGCACATACTTAGATACATGCGCTCAGTTTTTAATATATAAGATGATCAATTTGTAAACCACATCGTTATGATAAAAATAAATATACGAAATTGCTACATTAAAATCGCCCTTGTGAAGAAGTTAAGTTGTCGATCAAAGTATTTTAAGTTACAGTCATAGAGGAAGATTATGTAGTTTTCAAATAAAAAAGGAGTTTTGAAGGAGTTAAAACCAAAATGAAGAAGCTTGAAGGGCCCTTCAAGCTTCTTCAAACACCCTTTTTTGCTGTAGATAAAGATAAGTCTCCTTATTTAAGAATGTGTTTTGCTTATTACCCGGATTTTCGTTTATCCGAATTGCCTATAATTACAGTTAGTCCGGATAAACGAGGTTGTACTGTACTTATATTACATGACTTTCCAATGTTGGTGCTGTGAAGTATCCATCATACCAATTATAGTACACAATAATAGATATAGACTAAGGTGCCGTGAGGAAATTCTAATTCTCCAAAAGGTGCCACGAAGTGCAAAAGTTCCGGAATCCCTGTGTATATAATAATAATACACCCACATAAGTTCCTACACTATTCTCCAGTGCACCTCAAAAAAAAAAAAAAAAAGTTTCCCATGTGTTTTAGTTTAAAGTTTAAGTTTCAATGAGAGAGCTTAAAAATCCCGTGTGAAATAATATCACATTTTTATTACTTTAGCAAAATACCTGTGCCTATTTATTAAGCAGTACCAGGTACAAAACCGTTTACAATTTTACCAAAAAGGAACATTTTTCAACTCAGTTGACCCAGTTGTACTAACGTTAAGTTGTAACTAATAGACAACTGAAGTTTCAACTGCTTTTGATTTTAAAAATGCATATAATTTCTTTCATGTTACGAAAATTGTTTCTCCACAATGCATTTTCATCTGTTTTTTTTTTTTTTTTTTTTTTTTTTTTTTTTAACCCTTAAAAGGTCATAAGCTTTATGGTGGAGTATGATAATTTTTTACTTGACAAAAATATTAAATGGTAACGTAAATACGTGCGTCAATTTTTGTGAAAATCAGTTCAGTAGATTTTATTGCTTCTGAATATTGGCATAACTAATGGCATTACCTACTTTTGATCCTCAATTAAAAATTAATCTTGAATAATTGTGGAAACTGAATAATTTCATTATTTTGTTTTAAACTATGCTTATTCGTGTATTTTTTAAAACTGTATGATTTCTGGATTTCTTTTACAAAAATTAGTAACTTAAAACAGAAACATCCCCGTAACACTATTGCTTGTAGTAACGGTAAAATTTAATCTCAAATGTTCACCTTTCCTAAGAATATTTCTAGATTCTTATATACTTTATTGAGAAGAATATTGAGGTTTAAAAAGCAAATTAATTTATTGAGATTTAAGAACATGCCACCCCATATAAATGGTGGAGGAGTCGGGAAACTCAAATTAAGAAACTTAACAAAAATTCTTAGTTTATTCTGAGCAACTAATAACAGCAAAAGCAAACGTCAGCAAGTGTTGAAAAAAAGTTAGCATTTGAATTTATGATTAAAAATCAAGAATACAAAAATTGGGGGAAACTACTTCAAAACTTGTATGTGTATTCAAGGACTTTAATGAAAATGAAATTAATTTATTTAAATTTAAAAAACCCGTATTTAACCCGGAAAATATTTCTAAAGGGAAAAAAATGATTTTTCGGAAGTCTGCGGCTCTTATTTGTAAGTGTTCAGCTATCACCGATAAATTGGGTTATTGTTGCATGACTTGCTTTTTTTTTTTTTTAAAGCTTAGACCAGTGGTACCCAACCTACGGACCGCTAAGTTGTTTTGCTTAAATGCTACAGATTGAAAAGTACGATTAATGACAATGTAACAAATTTGGAGCCAAATATTCTTAAATTGGTTTACCTAATAAAAGAAGCATGAAGCAATGACAACAAAAACTGTTGGTTTTCACGTTTTCTTTTTTCATATTTCCCCAAGCTATTTTGGGGGGGGGGGATAAAACTTTAAAATTTTTATGTGTTCTAGCCCGCGAGAATCATTTTTTTGAGGTGCGGCCCTCGATTAGAAAAAGGTTGGGCACCACTAGCTTAAACAAAATACGTGCTGAATTGATTTTTAAAGTACATATTATGCACGAGTTTGATAATTTTTCTGTGTACAAACTATGTTAAAGACGAGATTATTTTGATTTTACTATTTTTTTTTTCCTTGTTATTATTATGTTTAAAATATACTTTTCCTTACATATTTTGCCCTAATGCTCATAATAATTTTAGTATTTCTTTTCTCTCAAATTATTCACTCTAATAATTTTATGGCGTATATTGTGGGTAAAATTTACTTTGTTTTTAAAACTATTTTACTTCATGTTAAATAATGATTCATCCAAGCCATTTATTTCAATTTTCATGTCAAGCCATTTTTGCAGTTAAAAGCTTAGTAATTAGCACAGCTTACTATTGTAAAATTTTTTTACAGAAATTTATCTTTAAACCCATATCATCCATCATGCAATTTGTTTTCCCCAAATTATTCAGCCAGAAGCATCCACAGATAATTTCAAGACAAGTTGTAGAAAATTAATAACAATGAATTTCAATTTAATTTTCTGAAATGTATTGAGAAAGAAAATCAAAAATTTCATTAATTGCTAAAAATGCACAACCGTTCGAGGTTCAGAAAACAACAATCCATGAATACATAGCCAAGGGCGTACATTCCCTCAAGAGCAAAGGCACGCTCCCCAAGAACAAGATCCCACCTTAAGATGCCCTTGAAAATTTCAATGGCTCAGTCTGCACCATCATCCCACTTATCAAAATAATTAATTGAAATAATTTACGAACGCTATGCATGCTATCTCTATGATTAGTGCTTAAGAAACACGCAGTTATTCCATATAAGCATAATTTTCACATTAAAAATGTTTTGCACTGTGGAGTGGCTTATATGGCATACATGTTCAGTAAATTTATACCTTGAAAGTTAAATTATAAAATAGTTGATTCATGATGCAAAAGTGACGAAAAACTGATACCTACTATTACCTGTACACTGCTCAAAAATTGTTAATGCATTATTGTTACGTGTTCTTTTTTTTTTTTTTTAATCATCCTTTCATGAAATAAAGACTGGTGTCTGGTGTCATTAACAAAATTAATTCTTGTTCTATATCAGGGCTTTATTGTAACAAAAAAAAATTAATAAAGGGGAGGACTCTTTATATTCCACAGAAATTAAATTCATGCACGAATAATCTGGAATTCGGATCAACCTGTGCAAATTCACTGAAAAAAAAAGACAGGAGCCAAGCTCCCTTGCAATTTAAGCACTTCTATTCGTGAATAATATAATATATAATTGAACTAAAAAAACTAAATTTCTAATATTTATGAGGGACTGTAAAAAAATAAGAAAACGTTTCAATTAGTGAAATGAACTTACCTTCAACTGAATGGTATTCCTTTTAATTCCACGACATATAATAGGATATGCTGCAAAAATAAATATTTTTTTTATTTAGAAAAGCAAAATGTCAAAATAAAATAATAACAATAAAATAGCGTAGTGATTCATTTTAAATGTATTCGTATATGTTGAAACCATGAGTGGCAAAGTTTGGGATCAATGGCGAAGCGAAATGTCCAAAATTCGTTTCGGTTTAAAAAAAACTATTACTTTTAGGTAAAATTACGTTTTATAAAGAACGACGCTAAAAGCTTAAAAATCGGCAAACTATTCCAATGTAAAATTATGAACGACTTTACATAAAAATATTTATCTATGAAAGTCTATCGGGCGCACAATTTAGCGTTTTTTTTTTTTTTTTTTGATACACATATTTTACATTTTCAATTTCTATGTTCTATAGTTGATTTCCAGAAATTATAACTTTTAATAAATTTCATTCTACCATTTCAGATTTTTTAAATTTATACGAAATATCATACATAAGAACATTATTTGACCGTAATATTTTGTTAAACGTTATGCATAATACTTGATGAAACTATTAAAAATTACATGAAATACATGTTTCATGTATTGAAAATATTTAAAAAAAAAATGAATGCAGTGAGAAATGTGTGCGGTTGAAATATTGAATAAAGTATGTAGCAATATTTAAAAAAAAATAATTTCATACATAAAATACTAACGCGCATAAAATGAAAAATCTATTCTAAGTGAATTTATTCAAACATATGACGAAAACACGGATACTTCTGATCATGGATCTTAAGTCGTTTGGAACTTTTGGTAATGACTTTCATGTCACCTGGACTTTTTGATCATGTGCATAGATGTTTTGTTTCGGAAATTATGGTACCTACATTGCGGATCATGTGGCACGCTACCTTCCAATCCCAAAGCGAATAAAAGGAACGGCAAAATGAAATAAGTGAGCAATTTCCACTGCCGAAAAAAAAACCTTTCTAGAAGCGCAATTTCTCCTGACGAAAGGAAGACCAATACGCGCAATTAGCAAGCCGAGTTGCAGTTAGTCGGTAAACCAAATCTGTTTCTCTAGTCTCTGATCAGTGGACTATCAATGATAGAATGGAACATTAGTTTTCAACCTTTTCATAATTGAGGGAGGACCACTTGTTAGCCTTTCGAATCCAAGGCGGTCCACATTCGATATTTTCAAAACAATTATTAGGTGAAATGTAGAGTATGATGTAAGAGGTATCGCATCGCAGTTTGCGATTTTAAACATATGAAACACGATAGAACATCATGCATCGAAACTTTTGCGATGCAAAAAAGAAAAAATGAATTTTTATTTTGAAAATGGGAATGACAAAATTAGATATTGCAATGTACTTAATGACTTTAGATAACTATTTTCAATTATAAACCGAGTGCAAATAGTTTTATTTATTATTATTTTTTTCGTATAAATTTAGTTTTTGAAATGTTCATACCCTAAACATTCCTGTATTTATAGAACCATCCATTTGCATCAGTTTTTTTTTATTTTGTACATGATAAATGATATAAGTTTGCAACTTTATTCAATGTTCAAAACTTTTTAATCCACCTTGTTGAAAATGTAATTTAGCAAATGTTATAAAACTACTCAATTTTACAGAATTACTTCTCAATATCACAATTTGAGGAACAGTACTACTCCTCAAATTCAGATATTGAGGAGATGAGATACTTGATTCATCAAATGAAATACTTGATTCCCACGCTGGCTGAAATGAGATGGATCCAAAAGTACTTTAATTTTTGCCCCCATATCCAAGCTTAATTTTCCCCAGCTGTCTACGGACCATAAGTTGAGAATCACTTCACTGGACTAGAAGAATGAAATAAAAAGAAAAATAACGTTTAAACATGCGAATTTTTTTTTTTTTTTTGGCAAAAGACCTTCACCTAAAATAAATCTCGAATAATATCTTAAAGAAAGAGGAGAGGGATGGAACTTGTCGATTTTTTGTCCGTTGGTGCACAGAAACTTCCCTGAGAACCAGGTCTTAGCGTCAAAGGAAAGAGTTGATATCAACCCTTTGCCGAATTTCGCCGTTTCAGCCTGGAGCGAAAATAGGCCACAGGGTCTCCAGGGCAGGTGTTCCCTATCGGCTCCAGATAAAATCGCGATCGCTACCACTTTCTTTTGCAGGTTGGCCTACATCTTTCTTGCCTAAGTATTTTTTTTTTCGCCCGAATCGTCTTTTCGTTTCTAAAAGAGGTTTTAAACTTCTCAGTTATGTAGATGCCCAAGGGAACTTGCTGTTTCTAGCTCTAGCGTAGAGGTAACGTACCGTTAGACTTCTTTTTTATTTAATGATTGCTGAGAATCATAAAAAATTGCATTCATTTGAGTTTTCCCATCATTTTGAAGCTTTTAGGATTTTCTGGATTCATGACATCAAATAATAAATCGAACTACACTATACATTTTCGGAAATATTCTCCAAAATAAAATTTACAAACTGGTCATGAACTAAGAACCCAAATGGAAATTGAAACGTAAAAAAACACGCATGCCTTGCTATAAACACTAATTCTGTCGGCGTCGGCCTCGCTAAAACGAATATCGATGGTTCCAACATATAATATTCGATTAAGCAGGGTATTTGAAAATGCGGGGAAATGTGCTTCACCTAATCATACCTATAACACTTGTCTGAAAAAGGCCTAAGAACTCACTAGCTACTGAAAGGTAATGAATGTCAGTGGTAAAAAGTTTTGAAATAAGCCAAGAAATTACAAAATAATATACTAATTAAATACATGTTTATATAAAAAATGCGGACATTTTTAAAAAAAGTGTATTCAACTTCGAACTTAAACTGCAAAACCCTAGTTTTGGAGCACCTCTTTTTCTAGATTACTTTTTGAAAACGATAATTGGGGATCGCTTGCTCGAAGTGTTTTAAGAACTTCTGTACCTTCTTCTCACCGAAATAGGAAGAACTTTGTAATCCCCACTTAGATTTTCGAAATGCCTAATAATTCCTGGACGAGGAGCTACAGTTTGACTATTATTGTCATTGTTGGGAGAAGTTTTACCTTCTCATACAAAAACCTTATAGATCCCTTCAACTTGGTGCTTCCAGTCTTGTCCATAAAAAAGAAATCCTACCGTTCTGCCTTTTCAAGTTTCATTTCATTCATTTATTCCTTTTTTTTTTTTTTTCAAAAATTGATTCAAAATTTTTCTTAGCACAAAACATTTGGAAAAAAAAACAAAAAAAAAACACTAGTCTTATTTGATTATCCGAGGAAATTATTCGATTAAACGAGGATATTTAACATTGCGTTTATGGGAAAAATTCGGCTCTGTAAGGGTTTTATTCTAATGTTTGCTTTTCCGACCCGATTAAGCGGGGCTGACAGTATGAGATTCTAAAAGTCGCAATTATTTTGAAAAAGATTTATCTTAGAAACCTAAATTATTGACAGACATAGTATTTCAAGAAATGAAAATATTTCTTGACACGGGGGTGAAATGTTTATCGGGGTGAAACGTACGAAAACAGTGATGACCATAATATATTGCAGTGCTAAGTGCAAAAGTCGTAAATGCATCCGAGTTCAAAATGAGAAATTGCAGTTTAAAGTTGCGTGCCTTCATATATTTGATACAGATGCAATTTTTCAAATTAAATATATATATATATATATATATATATATATATATATATATATATATATATATATATAGCCCATTCACAAATGCCCATAAAACATTGGATTCAAGTAAAATATGTGACAAAGAATCACTTGGTGCCCGGAACTCAATTTTGATAAAAAGTGCAGATACGACTTTTGTGCTTAACGCAGAATAGTGGTCAATTCCAAAGAAAAACATTTTCTGACTATGAGATGGAAGAGGGCAGGAAGATAAGAGATGTGTGTGTTTTGGTTTTTAACGATTGGAATGTTTTATAAATTAAGAAACAAACCAAATGTAATGTTTTAAAATTTTCAACTGCTCCCCCCCCCCTTTTTTTTACTCGATGCTAGATTTTTATTAAAAAATACAAAACGTGTAATAATACGCTTCGCTCAAGTCTTGAGGCGTAGTTCCAATTTTTAACGTATGAAATACACTGTAGAGGTGTTAAAAATATCCATGATTGTTAACGTTTCGTAGGTGACCAAAACTTTAAAAGGAGTAAATAAACAAAATGTTTTTCATTTTTAGCTTGACTTTGCATAAAGACGGATATTAAAATAAAAAAAAAAATCCTCCTTGTTTCGCGTTTAAATAACTGAGGGAAAACTAATATGTTTTACTGCACTCGTCATATCTAATACTTTTAAAATTCAAAACACTTAATAACCCGACTTTAAAAATATGTATTTTTCGTTTCTCAGTTGCCAAAAATAAATTGTATAATTATGTAAACAATTATGAAGCTGTATTAGAAAAATATTTTCAAAATCTACGGCGCCTATTCATAATTTTAACACACAAGTAAAAACTTTCGCCTTCTATTAATAAGCACATGACACGTTGGTTTAATATTTTGGCATAAAGCATTAAAGGGTCAGTGTGACACTTATCGCACACATAGAATGAAAGGTGTACATCTCAAAATATAGATCATCAATATAGGTGCGTCCGCCTTCATTCTGCCAGTGTGATATATGTATTTTTTGCATTCCCACTTCACTTACTAAAGTAAATTTTACCTAAATAGGGTGTTTTCTAATCTGGTAATAAAATTTTAAATTTTCCAATATCCTGTCACAAAAATAAATAAATAAAATTAATACTTTTTCTACATATGCACTTTTAGTACATATATGTAGAAAAGTACAAAGAATTCTTAACATGGTTTTATGTTTGAAAATTTAAACTACAAAATCAGTCTGTCGCAAATTAGCTCTAAATTTCAGTTGGGATCAAAAATTTTTAAAAACTCAATATTTACTAATTTTGATACCGTACTTAATTATAATATAGTAACAGTTATTAGCCAAAAATATCTCTATTCAGGAAAATAAATGCGTTTCAAAATTTGGGTTATTACATACAATGGTTTCTTGCAACGTCAAATTAATGGTAGGACATTCCATTCAACTTTTCTTTCTATATTTTCTACATATTTTACTTTACTGAAAATTTCAATGTAGTTCCAGTATGAAGGAAAGAAAAAAAAAAATCCAGCACGTTTTCAGCATCAGTAGCCCCTAAGAAAGTACTGTCGGCCCCGCGTAATCGAATTTCGTTGGTTCCAAAAAAATTAAGAGGGGTGTTTGGTAAGCGAAGAATTTTTTTTTTTTTACCTTTCTGAATTGACAACAGTAGTCTTAAACCTAATAATTATAAATCAATAGCTATATAAAGGAAATAACTAATGTTATCTGTAAAATGTTTTTGAAATAAGCTAAGTAAACAACAAAATAGTTTGGTAATTTATTCAGAAATGATAGTACGCATAAAAATTATAAAAAAGTAACTTACAACTTCAGTTATAAAATGTTTTTCTTAGCACCTTATTTCCGTACAATATTTTTTGAAAAAAATTCTGTAATAGTGGATTGCTTGATCTAAGGTCTTTTGGGAATACTTTCCCAAGTCCTTTTCTCCTTTCTCGTCTGCCGTGTTTTACATTTAATATTTTTCAATTCGCAACTCCAGAGCTCGAATACGCTACCTTGAGGTGATTAACAATACTAAAGAAAAAGGTAAAACATTCCATTCCACGTGTTTTCTTTGGGGTAAATTACAGGCTTCAGACAGTTTATGGTGTAATGTAATTTCAGAAGAATAGAAAAGAAAGCTTCCCACAAACTCGATGAAAAATTACTGTCATTCACTAAGCGTCAAAGCAAGTTATAAGTAAAGGCATTTGTCTGTTTTACCTTTTTCATTCGCCATTAGACAGTGGCTGCAGCGCCCCCTAGTTTATTGGAGTTGCGAATTTATTATCGCCTGAAATGCGTATATGTCTTTGTGTTATTTAATTTAATTATCTACGTCGCTGTTTATAGTTTTTGTAATGGAAAAGAAAAAATAAATTAGATAGAATGGAGGAAATGTTTTGATGAAAAATAAAAGTTTTTTTTAAGCCCGTTGAGGGCAGAAAATATTGTTTTATATTTTTATGTCAACAATTGTTCTTACTTAACCTATTTCTAATTTATTTTTTAAAAATTTAACAAAAATATTTGCGAAAGCTGATAAATATTACTCGATTAAGCGGGATCTTTAACATTGTGTCTATGGGGAAATATTCGGTTCCGGAAGGTTTTATTCGTAAAAGCAGGGTATTCGTTTATCCGTTACCGGATCGCTAATTTCAGATCAATTGTATTTGAACAACAAAATCTTCAAAAAAAAAAAAAAAAAAGAGAGAGAGAGAGAAATATAGTAAGTAAACAGTAAAAAAAAACCTAGGACATCAAAATTACTAGTAAGTGCTCGAGAAAATTAAAGAACCAAATAGCCGCTCCAAACTGAAAAGTAGAAAAATTAATTGGTGCCAAATGTGGAGTTCAAACAGTGGTGTAACCAGTTTAATTATTTATTTATTTATTTTTTGAGGGGGTTATTGAGTGTTCCTTGAATACGGCACTGGTGGCGTTGGTAAAGAAAGGTGTTTTCGAGCTAAACAACGATGGTACAGTGAAAATAACACCTAAACTGAGACCTAATTGGGGGAGGGAATGCAAAAGATTAAAAAAAATAATAAACATCCAAGAATTTATCGGACTATTCGGAAAAAAAAATACATACATGAAAAGTTTTAAAAACTCAATTGAATTTATAGCAAGAAATAGATATTTCTTTAAATTTCCAGGGCTTGTGATCAAGTTTATTTTGAAGGGGTAGAAATGTTTAAAGCTGGGTTTGTAATTTTTTAAAATTTAAATCACTCTTAATTTTTGTGAAATTTAAAAAAATTGCAGATATTAACATTATAATGTTTGAACAAGATGTGATTTTGTTTTATGCTTAGCTTAAAGATAAGGTTTCCATCACCAAGTGCATTTTCAGAGTAAAATAATATGTTGATCAATCACGTTTCTTAACTATTTTAGTCATGGTGTATAAGAAAAACTGCAAATTTGTATTTTATTTCTGAACTGTAATTTTGGAGAACATAACTTTACTTGAAATAACATTGACACGAGTCTAAACTATTATTTATGCAAAAAGGTGGAGATTGTTCTATCTCCCCCCCCCCCCCCTTGCTACCAGGTTATGATGCATTTGTTTACTAGCCTTTGTCTTTTTGCTTGAAAAACTGTAGGGTATCCAGAGTATAAAATTAAATGAAAGCATGGAAAAAAATTAAGAATTCTTAAATAATTGAATGTATAGTTTTTAAAAGGTCTACTATGCTACAAAAGCTCTTTTGTAATGTACAAATGTGACAGGAAATTTTATGCTTTTAATTTCTGTTCCATTGTTTATGTCATTTTAATTTAGGCTATATCAAGCAACCATAAAACAGTAATCTATTAGGATTGTTAAACTTGTATTATTAAGATTTACGCCATTCTAATTAAAACAACCTATTTGGAGTTGATGAAGCTAATTAAAAATGGATAGATTTTGAAGCAATGTTTTTATTGCAATTCATGGAACTATTTGATGCGAATAAAGAGTGCATTGGAAAACTTTTTTTATACATAATATTATATCAAAAACCTAAGTTTTTGACAGTTTAAATCAGTTCCTGATGTCAAAATGTCAACTGTGCTGTCAGTTGCTATTTCTTTGCTTGCACATAACTGGAAAAATAATTCATAAACTAATAAATGTATATTTCATAGCAAAACTCCATTTTACCAATGGTTTTCTTTGATGTTATGCATATTGCAACATTAACAACTGGTTATCATTAAAATTTACTAGATTCATCACAACACATTAACATTTGATAGGAACTGTCTGGTCTGAAAAATTAGATGTTGTCAGTCTATTAGACTCCCGAATGAAATTTCTCTCGAGCAGGGTTTACTTTCTTAACAAAACCATCGGAGCCTTATGGTTCTGAAAGCATTTTTATATAAAATGTCTGGTTTAAAACTAAATTGGCCAAAAGTAGAAAAGAGTTCAAGTGCTGAGTTTCCATGAACATTAAGCAATTTAAAGAAATTTTGTTTATCTCTGGCTTACTCATATATATTTAGGAGAGCATTATGGAAGTAGCATATCTAGTCGCAGATATCACACATATGATTTGAATGTACATGTAAAATCCAAGACCATTAAAGTAGCAATGAACACAGCCTTGGAGGAAATTTTAGAATAAATCTGAAACTTTTTCCAGTAGTTTCATATTTGTAAATTACCCTTAGACACAATGCTTACCCACAGAATTTGAAAAGTAGCCTATCAATACTGTATGAGGAACATTATTCCTTTTGGGGGTTTTAATAAATACTGTTACGAATTTTTGACACCTTCCATCCTGTTGTCACAAAGTGTCAAACTTCAACTTACCCCCTTCCCTCTACATATCAATGTCATAGAAAAGTTCATGATGTTTCACTTCTTCGTAATCCCTCCCTCCTACGTATCACAATTTTGCGAACTACCCCCCCTCAAAGCGCGACTGTTCAACCTTCTTTACTAATATACTACTAATAATTAGTAGGAATTTTACTACTAATGAAGCTCAAAAACTTTCTGTCTGGATTTCTGTGACACGCACATCGCCTAAACCGTTCAGCCGATTTTCATGAAATTTGACACGAAATTAGTTTATAGCAAGTGGGGGGGGAGGGGGGAGTGCACCTCAAAGCAATTTTTCAAAAATTTGATTTTTTTTTTCTTTTCCAATTTTAAGAATATTTTACCGAGAAAATTATACCGTGGAACTGTAACATGGTCAAGCAAATAGCCATAGCAAATTGGTGAGAAATTCATCCATTATTTGTAAATATACAAGCGAACCAAATGACCTTTTAATTTTCTATTAGGGGCAAAGCGGTGCAGGTACCACTAATATTAAAATAAAGAGGGAAAGCACAGGAGTATTGTTCTGTATTTATCGGCAATAGCGGCTAATTCAGCCTCAATAAAACTAGTAAGTGGTAGGTATACATTTCTGCTATTGCATAACAGTTTCATGCTGTCAGGAGCGCTTCGGAGGTCTCCCCCCCCCCTAACAAATTGCATTCTTTGGCAAATTTGGGGACATACTTGCAATTTTTAAATGCCCGCACCCAAAGTCCCTCTTCATTGGTTGTACTTATGTGTGCATACTCGTATTTTATCATTCAGCAAAATTTGGAATCCCATTAGGTAAATTAAGAGTTTACATTACAGAGAGAAAATTTTAAAGAAATTATTTGAGTTTTCAGACAGTTCTAAATTTTATCTAGGTTGGACAACAGCTTGTGATGGCTGAACTTAATTTAAATATGGAGGAGAATCCACTACATTGTTGCAGTTTGAGCAGTCTTATTCGATTATACTAGATAATTATTCAATTGAACAGATTCTTCGACATAGTGTCAATGGGAGAAAATTTGGTTCTGGATTTGATTTCTAAAAGAGGGGTTATCTGTTAGAATAAGACACAGCGCAGGATTTTTCAACACGCATTTTTTTAGAATAAAGTGTTTGTACAAGAAAAACGACATTTCCCCTTACAATATGCTTAATTTACCATCCATGACATAAATAAATGCTTTATTTGAACAAAATAAAGGACATAAAATAAAATGAGGGTGTTTTGTTTTGTTATGAATTTTAAACTTTATTCTATTATGAATACAAGATTTCTTTATTTATTACTGTGAAATATGGTTTAAGTTTTTCTACAAGGCCAAAATAAATGTGAATGCTGCTGTAATTCTGCTGTGACACGTACCTCTAATACATTATGTTTTGTGAACAACGACTTTATGGCTTTAGATAACAAAAACAGCATTGATGTTGTCTAGATTTATTTTCAGAAGACTGTTATGATGTACCACATAATGCGCTCCCTAGAAAACTACAAAGAGTTTGTGGGGAAAATATTTTTGAATAAAAACTGGTTGATTGGGACAAGACAAAGTGTATGTCACAAATTGTGTTCCGCAAGGTTTAATTTCTCAATCATCGTTAAATATGTTAATGATGTTATTCATATTCTCCATGGAAGAGTTAGTATTCCTGCTAAAGATGTCAAATTAATACGGATATTGTTGATAATGAAAAATGGGTAAAACAATTTCAAGGAAATTTTGGTCTGGAGATGCATTAAATACCATTGCAAAATCCTGAACATCTGGTTAAAATTCTAACAAAATCTTTGGCCGAATACTGAACATTTGGTTACATTTTTAAAACTGTAACCCTCATACTTTTATTTTATGTTTTACATGAAATTTAAATGCAGTTCCATTTAAAATCCTAATTTATCTAGATTTAAAACATAATTATTAATTAGAAATAAATAAAAAATGAAATGAATCATTTCAAAAGCAAATTAATACTTGAAATGACTAATTTGGTTTATGTTTACCAGAAGTACTGCATAATAATATGGGAAGGACGATAATTGCTTTACTAATGTATGACTTCATAACTCTTAATCATTTTAATTTTTTACGTTAAAAATAATTTTGCAGAAAACTTAATGCCCTAATGTTCCTGCCAGTGGCGTACATAGCACCCCTAAGACCCCCATGGTGCGGGGAAAGGGGGCGCAAGAGGTATGAGGGTGCACGTGCAGAAAAAATAACACTTTGCTAAAATAAATTTAAAAATTCTTATGGGGGGGGGGACACTGAAGTCTACATACGCTATTGGTTCCTGGTCCACAATTTACCACTATTGGATCATTCTCCAGAAAATAACTTTTGAACACAAATAATTTTCAATTTCGAGACCTTTTGTTTTCTTTTTTTTTCCCCCATTCTTACATGGAAGTGTTACCTACTAGAAGTAACCATAAACAATTTACTAGCTAAAGTCAAATTATTTAACTCATAAATTAAAAAAAAATAAAAATGCCTTGCTCATGAAACATCAAAAAAAAAAAAACTTTTGACGTTTAAAAATCGAGACCACTTTAATATTAAAGTAGTAATTTTGTTAATTGTACAAACAATTGGCTATTTTATTGATTAGTGGGAATATAATATTAAGCTCTCTTAATTAAAGTACAGCTTAATTAGTACTTTCAAATGTATGTTAAAAAAAAGTATTTAGTAAATTTGAGGATATACTGGTAATTTATAATTTCGGTAGAAAGCCTTTTATTGATGTATTTCCCCTCCATAATAATTTTCACCTCAGAACTAATGACATTGATAAGGTCTGTCATGGAGATGGGATTGACGGAGGTGATGAATTTTCAATTAATATAGGTCTAATAGATACATTTTTAGGGGAAATATTTTTTTCCTTCGTTGCTACAATCTGCACATTTTAAGAATAAGAAAACATGTTCTTTTTTTTTACATTAATTTACATCCCTGAAATTCAAGTTCACGGAGGTGAGAAGTCAGAATTACCATACTAAGTTTTAGAAGCAAAATCTATCTTTTTGTTTTAGAACAAAAATCTCACAACTTCTTTATGGCTGAAAATTAACAAGAGGGCTCCCTTGTATCACAGAAAATAAAATTCGAAGTCATTATTGCCACATGTTAATGAGGAATGGCATTTTGTATTTAGGTAACGGTGGTGAGAAATTATTGTGTGACATGACTTCTTATCCTTAATAAAACGAACTAAAACACAATATTAAAAAATTAAGTATACTTAAACAATTAGTATTTGATACCCGTGTGAAAAGAATAAATAAATAAGTATATAATTTTAAGTAAACAAGTTATTAAGCAACATAAACAGTCACACAAGGTGTGTGACATGACACGGAGGTAAGAATTCACATGTTGTGAACCAAAAATATACTTAAATAAAAATTGTTATTAATAAATTGTTGGCAGGTTTAAATATATATTTTTTTGATGAAACTAAAAAGCATTGTTAAATGATTTGTTCCTTTAAGGGTTTACTGTAAAAGGCGTGACAGAAAGTTTTTGAAGAAAGATCCTATTACAATATCATTACAATTACTAATTTAATTAGCTTGCTTTTAAACAATATTTAATACTTCAGACTGTGTAAATCTTCAGAAATTAAAGCCTTGCCCTTGCAAAATTTTGAAATATTCGACTATAATAATGGTGGGTTGAAATGATAGCTTTTTTCCCCCTGCATATTTAAAAAAAAATTAGCAGTTAATTGCTTTTACATATTTATCTACCCTTAGTATCATACATTTTTTTATGGTTACTGTTTTGTGTTTAAATAAGTTTGAAAAACAAAGATTGATCTAATCTATCATAAGATTGAAGAAAATTTGAAAAGCATTAAAATGTAAATTCAACATCTGTATGCTGTTCTCACATTAAAACCACTTTGAATGTGATCATAAAAGTTTTACCATAATTCTACAATATAACTTTCTTTTATTATACAGAAAAATAAATGTTTCTTTATCAATTGCCAAATACTTACATTTTTTACTATTTGGTTGCTGATTATTAATGTATTTGGCCAAATCAAATATTGAAGTAATTGACCAAACCGAATACTCTGTCTGCCGTATACCAAATACTGACCGAATAGTAGGTGTATCTCTAAAACAGTTTGTATCACCTTTACACAGGTGACATAATGCCCTCAGCCCGTATATCTTATCCAGAACTGCAGTTTCATCTTTGCTATGGATTTATCAGCGAATAATTGAAATGGAGACATGTGTCATATCATTGAAGCAGAGAGTGCCAAAAAACTGGTAGTCAAAATAAATTTAGCTCAAAAGCGACAGTCTGCAGCCATAATGCAGTTCAACTTGTAAATTGGAGGCAAAGCTTAGGAATTAAGCAGTTAATCTATAAAAGAGTTTTCCTGAAATGCAAACTATTTCACACTAATAGAATTCTTTACCTCTCAAGCAATTATTATACTTACAAAGTAAGAATGTTTAGTCTGTATTTTTACTTTAAAGAATAAAAACACAAAACTCATTGTATGCAATGCAGCAGAGGAGACAGAAATTACCTACTGGGTGGGTTTTTTGGACCTAACCATCCTTATGACCAAAGTCAGTCTTGACCTGACCCGGATTGGCAATATGTGTTAAAACCAAGGGTCTCACTACAAAACCTAGCGTTCTAACTGGTGTTTCATGACCCCCTCCCCTTTTCAAACAACATTAAGTATGTTAAATACTACCCAATAACACCGTAGAATTTAAAAGGACATTTTAGTCTTACAAAATGATATTTTATGACAAAAAGCAAATGATTATCCTAATTGAGAGTTCTTGCTCTCAATGGATAAAAATTGAAGAACTTAGAGCAGTTGCTGCCGTACAGCCAGAAACCCAAATATATACAAAATTAAATTAAGATATTGTCATTCGTTCAGGCCCTGATTTATCTATAGGCCCATGAAGCCCGGCTTAGGGGACCCAAAAAACGACAAGCTATTTTTTGCCATACCCTAGTCTGTAGCAATTAGAAAAAAAGTGTGCAGTTTTAATTCTACAGCACTTTTGTCAAATGTATTATTCAGGGAGGATTGGAGGGGGGGGGGGATGCAGGTGCACATGGCTTACTGTTCTAAAATTTCTAGATAGGGTCCTGCAATGTGTTGTCAATGAAATTGTCATTCACCTGAAAACCATGATAAAATGAAAGCACTTCATTTTTCATGATGTTATTAGGGAGAGTAGTGGCTTTTATTTTTTTAAACTGCTTTCAGCAAGATTTTAGTTACAGTATTGGACAATATTTATCAGTAGATAGCAACACAAGTGGTTTTTGTAACTGGGACCAACTATGTCTGGAGTGCAGCACATTATTCCACTTAACACAAAGATCTGTTAAAAAATCAATCTAAACAAAGCTATTGAACAGTTAAGAAAAATCTTGGAAAATGAGAAATATTTAATTAAATGCATGGCATAAAATCAAACTGCATACTTATTTTTTTGACAAGATGAAAATTAAACGTGGAAAATTAGACCAACGTGCTCTGACTACACGAAGCATGAGCTTACTCAGTATAATGGGCATGAAATCAAAAAAAAAATTACGACTAAAGAATCTTAAAAACATCTTTTCAAAATGAAAATTCAAGTATAAGGGAAGAAAACTGCCACAAAAGTAATAGTTATAGCAGAACATTCTATCCAAAGTTACGATAAATTTCATATGGTCTTCATGAACATAAGATAGCTACCAACTGCCACAAAACGTCGTATTGAAAAATTCCATAAAGTATATAAGGAGACAACAGTTTACAATGAAATTATTAATAAGCAAGATAACTGCATATAACTTAGGAAATAAATCTTTCAAATAAATAAAGACATTCAATCGAACTGAGTGATAATACACTCTATAACAAAAAAAATTGACGACGTTCATGCTCATTACGAGCAACTGTCAGTTTAAAAGAGGTCGTATCATTGGATTGAAAGAGGTCGATTGATCAAATCGGAGAATGGCTTGTCATTTGAGTCAAAGCGATGCGGCGATTTGAAGATGCTGGCAAGGATGGGTGGAAAATGACAGAGTTCAGCATCAGGATGGTAGCGGTCGACCTAAGGTCACAACAGATCGTGATGACAGAGTGATTGTCCGATCGGCTTTCAGAGTGCTTTTTTCATCTCTATGAACCATCAGAGATTCAACCCAAACACCAGTGTCAATCATGACCATCTACAAATGTTTGGAACAATGAAATCTACGCTTACGCTGACCGTTACGCCACCTGCCACTGAAGCCTACACACTGCCGACCCAGATTATAGTGGTGCATGGCTCAATCAAGTTCGAAAGGTGCCAACTGGGGACGAATGCATGCCACACTGGCCCTCAACAAGGCATTATGGTCTGGGGTGCAATTTTCTTTGATAACTGGACCCCTTTGGTTGTAATTAGAGGTACACTTACTGCACAGTGGTACGTCACTGACATCCTAAGACCTGTCTTAATGCTGTTCCTTTTGCAGTATCCTTGGCTGGTTTTCAGCAGGACAATGCCAGATAACATACGGCATGTGTTGCTATGCACTGTCTTCAAGCTTTTCAAACTCTTCCGGAGCCTACCAGATCTCTCTCCCATCGAGCATGCTTTTGATACGATGGGATGGCCTCATGACGGACGAGGATGTTGATAACCTCGTCCAACAATTGGAACCAATTTGGCCGTAAATACCGCAGGACATCCTCCAGGAGCTTTATCGGTGTTTGCCACGCCGTGCTTTAATTCCTATCCACCAATTTTTGTCTCAATCACCCCTTCTTGGTACATGTTTTTTGTTATAGAGTGTATTACAATTAGTATACATTATGAGTCTCTCTCGAAGCCTATGAAGTTCGAACCAGTTTTTATCCAGACAACCAGCGAAAAATCAACGGCATGGAAACTATCAAACCATAAATACAGAATAAAAGCATCATGCTAAAAGGCAGATAGGCAGCACAGTATTAATTATTAATCCAAACAGTTGCTCGAACAAGGTCACATTCCTACTAGTCCTGCATTTTTATGCACAGTACAAACTGTTTCAAGGACATACCACACAAGATGCATCAAACAAACATGAAAAGAAATAAGTGAATGAATAAAATGAGAGTATGGCAAACACATATGGGTACATAATAGAATGCAGAAAGATTTTATTTCAAGCAAAAGATTGCAAAAAATGCCCATACAACAGGTAACAATGTAAATAAATATTCTGGAGGTAAAAATTTCTTAGGCTCTTTGAACCTAATATTCATGCCAATCCTAATATGATAGTTTAAACACATGTGAGGACCAACACATAGAGAATAAAAGACATTCAACAAATAGAAATTTGACCATGGATGAACAATTTCCTGCGTTTAGGTGAAAATTATAAAAAAAAAAACAAAATTCAAATAGAGCATAAAATTGCAATTGTTTGTTGGAGAAGCAATAGTACTAAACAAAATAAAACCATCTAGTCTTACTAAACATTGTTTTGTTGTGCAAAATATGTGTGTGACAATGATGAAAATTACTAGTACAACTATAGGAATTTAACAACAGAAAGGATAAGATTTATGGAGAAAAATATCATTACTGCCTCAGAGATTTAAATTGTAGCCGAAGTATATACGTTTTAGCTGCAAAAATGTTCCATGTAACTGCACATTATATTCAGCATTTCAAAATAGTAGCAGAATAAAGTATAGATAAGATTGTAATATTCTCAAATTCAACATTTTTTACAGCCAATGTAAAAAAAAACCCGACGTGCTAATGAAAATAATGGCAAGAAAATTAACAGGAAGTTGCAAAAATAACCAAATAAATGCACAGCAGGGAAATGTGCTTTTCGTAGAAAGATGTTGGCAGAAAATTGAATGGCTGAGCATTCTTCACAGATGAACCTGGAATTGTATTATTATTTGCACAAAACAACTTTTTGATAGTCATTGTTTCACTCTGCTGTGACATAGTACGCTTTCTATCAATGGATGCCACTGTTTCCCACTTTTTACTCATTCCCACGCTTCGAAGCCAGCTACATCGAATTCTTTCAAATCCATAAAATACTATGTTCCGCCCCCAAGCTGACCTTCGGCCGTTTTGGCTCAAGTTTAATATTCCGTTCCCAGGATGGCCACCTGCATCCATGGACCAGCTGCATCCTTGGGAAAGGAGGGAAAGAATCTCCATTTGTTTTCCAAGAAAAAGGGGAGATGAATTTAGCGGGGGCTGGGGCGCGGCCGACTTGGAAACGAGGAGAACGATCAAAAACTTTGGAGAGGTCAGTCATGTTTTTCTGGCTCTCCAGAAATCTATCTAACTACGGATCAATTGTGTATTTCGGAATCTTGTAAATAGCTGTGTAAAAAAATGTTAAGTTTACCCCTGGTAACTACTTGCTTGACCACTCAGCATGCGACACGTACTACCAACACGCCACACTGCAATGATATTTATTAGCACTGGGTGTCCATGAGCAGGTTTTGTAATGCAAACTATGAGAATGAATTTTTTTGTTTGGGCGTTGGACGGTGATAAATTTAGTGGTTATTGGACCATTTTTTGGAAAGAAATGAATGTGCAAATGTTATAAATTATTTCAGAAATAGATAAACTAAATCATAACCACTTAATTTCCAAGCAAGAAAAGTTAGACAAATGAAAAAGAGGCCAGGTATTTTTAAGTGTAACTTCAACACCAGATGAAATACCACCTTAATGATACTAGCAAATATGTGAAGGGACTTTGTTGCGCATAGGTAACTGCTGGTTCAGTCTTCAAAAATATTAATAACATATTAGCAGACTTGAAATTTTTTTTTGTTATTATGCTTTATTTATGAGCTCAAAAACGGGGAAGAATAACACTTTTTGCCAATATGTTGTTGGTAAAACATTTGTTAAAGCATGCTGTATCTACGAAAATTTAGTGCAGAAAATTTTTACTGTGCTTTCAATGATAAATGTGAATGTTGACACATTATGCTTTTCTATCAGCATCGTAAGAGTTCTAAAGAAGAAAATATAAAAAGAAAAAAATAGGCATGATGGGTGGTGAGTGTTCTGACTATGTGTTAAAATCAAATTATTTTTTGGAGCTCAAAAATCAAAAGAATATTGAGCTTTGACAATTTATTTTGTTGCACACATTGGATGAAATATTTTGTTCAAGCATTCTGCGATCAAAATAGCATAATAAAAATGAAGGAATTTTTATGAACTCAAAAAACACAATCAATGTGAATATCAACATCTTTTTTTTTTTTTTTCAAAGTGCATTGCAAGATTTCCAGAGAGAAGAAGATATGAAAATCAAAAAAGTAGACAAGATTGATGGAAAGAAGTTTTGATGATGTGACCAGTTGCAACTATTTTTTGCAACTGAAGGTGTTCAGTAGATGATGTTAAGGAATGAGAAATTAAATACTATCAGGTGTAATTTCCAAACAAGGTCAAGCTGACTGAAAGGGAGGGGGAAAAAAAAGCAGCACGACTTACCGCCTCTGACGTTATCGCCTTTCGCCCCGTGAGCTTGAGCACGTAGTCCAGAGAATTTTTTTGGCATGCAACGTGTATGTGTGGAAAACGGCACGCAGCAATTTGTCCGTTGCGAGCATACAGCACACAAACACAAATGCGCGATGAGTGCTCCGATGAGGAGAGCAGGGAGATAGGCTTAGCATCCAAACGAGTATAAGCACACACAACACACACAGCGAGAAATACACATCGGACGCACAGTCCCAACACAGGACAGGAGTGGCACACCAGTACATGCGACACAGCAGAGTGACGATGACAGAATAATGGCCGAACCGGCGTCGTCGCAAATCGAAATTCCAGAGCTGCCAGGTTCGCAACCTCCTTAACCCTAAAAACTGTACTACTCCGTGTGGCACTAAAGCGGCACACACGAAAGCGCTGGCAAGAGCCGTGGCGCTGCTAGGCAAAGGCAAGATCAGCGTGTCCGTTGGAGGGGAGTAGCCAATTACCATCCGCATGCGCCGTTCCGCACTTTTTTCTTCTTCTTTTTTGCCATTCGAATAAACCAATAACAGCGGCTCACACCATCGAAAGGTACGTTTGATTGACAGCCGGGGGGCGCGGCTTCGGGGATGGGCGTGGCGACTGGCAGCAATGCGGACGTTGTGATGCACTTCACTATTTGGTCGCTGGTGAATGAGACTTCCGCACTCATTGGACGAGGGGTGCTTCCGAGATCCACGCGAGGGGTAAAGCCCCGCCTTTTTCGCCCCCTTAATGGCTGACGGAGGGGAGTCGTTCGAGGCCCAAAATAGGCCACTAGGTGGAAGGTCGGGCTGTTTTATCGGAACACTGTCGAATAACAGGAGAGACTCAAGTGGAATCGAATAAGATGAGGGGGGGGGGGGGGGGGAATTCTGGGAGGCTCCCCTGCTCGTGAGAGTGAACTGAAAGAAGAAAAAAAAAAAATCTGTGCTGCAAGGTGTACAGTAAAAAATACTTGTCCTTGATTTTATGTCTAGCTCTTTACCAATATTGACAAGTGTGCAGGTGTAACGAAATATGCATGGACAATATTTAAATTGCTGAAAATATTTTTATAATAATAAAAAAAAGCAGCAATAAGAAAAATAGAAATTTAGTGATTATGAATTTTCACTGAGAAGAGACATAACATATGGTAGAAATAATATTCCATAGGCTGCCTAGTAAAGTTTAAATTATATATATTCCAACTAAATACACCAACAATTATTTTTCAAGCCAAGCCAAAAAATTTATTTTTGAATGTAAGACACTAATCCTTGTCTTAACGTGAAAGTAATTTGGGACAGTAACAAAAATCTATATTTCAGTGACAATATTAAAGCCTTATGAAAATACAGCCTTTATCAGCATTAAAAACAAAAACAAAAAAAAAAAAAATATGCATTAAGACATCACCCCTAATATTGTATCATCCAATTTTCAAAATGAAAAAAAAAAAAAGAATTTGAAAAATTAGAAATATTGTTAAATGTGTGAGTGGAATACATGTAAACTATAGTTTTGAAGCAGCAACTATTTCAACAGCACTTGACTTTTTTTCCTCTCAGGTCACAAGCACATGAGCATATAAAAATAAAGACTTTATTAGCCTTAAAAAGTAAATAAATTTTGTTTAGTATTTTTTTTTAAATCCAGAATATTTAACATCCACAGTCATCTTCCCTAATATTCAATTTGTATATTTTCAAGAAAAAAAAATGTTCAAAATGAAAAAAAATTAATGAATTAAAAAAATTAGAAATATTGCTTAACGTATGTGCGTGGAGTTGTATGTGTGGTGTAAACTATTTTTTTGAAGCAACAACTATGTGTTATAGCAGTCCACTCTTTTTTTTTTTTTTTTCCCCTCTCTCACAAAGACCATGAGTACTGCATAAAAATTGAAGAAAATTTGAGTTTGGTGAGTTACATGCAACCCATGGAGCAGGTTAAATATTGCTAAGTAGTCATAGTAAAATGTTACGCAATTACAATGACAAATGCATTTTAGTTTTAATATTTTTCACAGAAAAAATATTAAGAAAAAAAAGATCTTAATTACATGGAGAAAAGTGATTCAGATGAAAATTTCTAAATAAAACAATAATGGTTGGAATCCATGCCCCCCCCCCCCCCCCACTGACAGAGCCCCCCCCCCCCAAAGCTTGCACTGGGCCGCAATGCAAAATACTAATACCTTGGCCCTTAACCAACCCCTTCCCATAAACTTCTTCTGTTGACATTCCTCTGACCCCAACAAATTTTGTACCTGCTACCTTCCCTTTTCGAGGCAGTGTGCACTAAAAAAATAAAAGTGAAAAATATCTTCTTCATAATGACTCAGTTATTGGTTAAAGTCATGTTTGAATTCGATTCTTAAAACAAAATATTATTTTTTCTTTAGTTATTAAATTTTTAAATAATGGTTGTGGTAACTGATATTTTTACCATCGGATAGAAAGAACAGGACAACTTGATTTGAAAGGACAAGAAAGGAAAATGCTAACTTTCTTTTACACTAAAGAATTTTTGAATTCTGGAATTGACAACAATTAATCTTGTTCATCACTGTTTAGATTAAAAGAAAACCATCAGAAGCTAATTCAAGTTTGTAACAAAATGTGTTGCCTAAAAGCAATATTGGTTGCATTCTACAAAAGACAACATTACCAATTTAAATTCCCCATTATTAATTCAACTATTATTTATTAAACTAAGAAGAACTTAAGAGTTAAAATACACTATTCATGAAATTCAAGTTTTAGGCTTATATTATGTTAAGAAAATAAAATTGATAATGAGCGGGAATTTAGAAAACCTTTTTATAAAATTGTATTTCAAGGTTAAATTAATTACATTTCCAAAAAAATTGTTAAAAGCTCTGAAAACTTGAATCCATTTCTCATGAAATGTTTTTAAGAGCAATGTCAATGCATGTTCAAATATTTTTATGAAATTTTTAAGTGTAGAGTAATATACTTTGAATGAAGCTTTTTTTCATATGAAGGTGTTGTACAATTTTCCTTTGGTGAAAGGAGGTGAAGTATAAGTACAAAATGAGCACAAAACTCAAATGTCTTTTTTACAGATTGCTAATATTCTCAATTGTCATATGAAGTGAATTTTTATCAATGTCTAATGAACTTGGACACCCATGGCTTCTACTCATAATGCAAGAATGATTACAAAGTCCAAAATCAATGGTAAGTATTCATCATGTTCAGCAAAAAAAAAAAAAAAAATTAAAAAAAAAAATCCCCCCTCCCTTTATCAAAGAACCAAGGATTCTCAAGAAATAAAACCACGTAGATTTTGCTTTTAATTTCTTTTCCTTACGAAGAGAGGGGGGGGGGCTGTAGGTATGGAAAATCAATGAAATTTCAAAGTTAAGAAAAGTGATATACAGAAAATAATATCTTAGATTTGACACAAAAAAAAAAGAAAACAGATTTGTACATTAAAATATTAATTTTTATAAGTTTTTTTTCAATATTCATTACAGAAAAATTCTTCCAACCTAGTAAACATATTTGTGAGTAAAACTGAAACTGCTTCATTGCTAAATTTTCAGACTTAAGAGCTCCCCACACCCTCCTTTTATTTTAAAGAGAAAAAAAAATCAGTTGAATTGAGATTCAATGTCAGAAATAAATTTAAGGCATTATTTCTCACTTTAATAACATTTACAAACTACACAGTTACATAAAATCATGCTTTTTCAGAATGTTGATTGCAATTTCAGAGTTCATTGAAAAATATTAAGAAGTAGAGTTTATTTTAGTGAGGCTATGAACATAAATATTTTTCGCTTTTATATAACAAAAAATAAAATTCATGGTGCCACACTATGGATTGAAAATAAGGCTTAAGATTGAAAATAAGCCAAGAGTTCCGAGAGGTTAACCCGAAATCCCCCATGCCCCTCTCCCTTGTTGTGCACCTTTTCCTGACAACAGATGAATAACATACTTTATAATCCTACCAATCATCATTATGAGAATACAAATTTGGTTACACATAAAATAGGAATAAAAGATTTTTTTGCACCTGTTTAATTGTTAAATATCAATACCTTCAAGAGGAAACATTTAAGACTAAGCTTTTTCTAAGTTTTGGTTTCCTCACTTAACTTTAAGCTTATTGGCAAATCTACTAATAAATATACATTTTGAAATTTTTTTATTTCCAATGGAGACTATTTAAGACAACTAACTAAACATCAATGGAAATACAAAACACAGAAATACAAGAAATATAGATGAAAGCGAATCTATGAAACAAAGGTGTTTCCTATTCCCCCAGTATTCCCCCCCCCCCGCCCATCTCCAGATCGGAATAAGCGGAAGAGCCTATTCGAGGAAGCTTACGAGTATACGAGGAAGATATATTTTAGATGAACTAAAATATGTCCTCTTCAAAACACTATTAAAACAATTTAATGATAATTATGTTCATTTAAATTTTTTTATTTTTACTGTACATATCTAACCAACAGGGAAGCAGTAAGAGAGGGAGATTTTAATGGTTGACACAATCTTAAGAACCTTTGGCCATATTTACTACTCCTAATATTTTCCTATATATGCATGTAAGAATTTTATGAAAGCAAGTCCTCTCCCCTCTAGAAGACGACCTTGCCACTATCAATCTAACAAATGAAATTGCAATCAATTTATTTCTGTCAAGTTATCTGTCAAAACAAAAAGTGTTGTACTTACTAGTTTATGCACTAATAATAGACACAGGAATCAGCACAGGAAGGGTCGAAATCCCTTTTATATTTTGTAGCAACTAATGTAGTTGACATCTATAAAAAAAAAACAATAAAAAAATAAATAAAAGAGTTAAATATACAATTTCTCACTAATGAAACAATGTTAAAAACACTTTCTCGCCTATTAATAAATTACAATCTCCTCTCGCATACATACAAATAAATGTATGGGTTATGTCGATTGTATTTTTGTGTAACGCCTTTTTTTTTTTTTTTTTTGCCAGATCTTCTTTTATCCACAATTTTACATCATCTGCTTTCCCCATTACTGGCAATTTTAATGTGATTCAATAGTTCATTTTCTAAATATCACCAACAGTGGCCAAATTGAAATCAGATTAAAAAAATTAAAAAAATCGCCAAATTTGTCGAAAATTGACAAAACTTGGCAACCAAAAGACTGGCGATATATCGCCAAGTGTCCGCCAAATTACAGCACCACTTGAGTTTACATCGAAATTAACAATGATTCCCCCACCCCCCAAAAAGGGCAAAAAACCCCTTTCGAAACACCCGAATGCAACCAAAAGGGGAGGTGCATTACTAGACCTCACTAGGAGTGTACGTACCAAATTTCAACTTTCTAAGGCATACCGTTCTTGAGTTATGCGATATACATACAAATATATGCACATACATACATACATACGTACACACAGACGTCACGAGAAAACTCGTTGTAACGGGAATCGTAGAAATGGATATTTCGCGTGTCTATACGTTCTTAGGCACTTATCCACGTGAGGTCGAGTAGGAAAAAAAAATCCAACATTCATTCGAGGGTGAGTAAAATGGAAATTAAGGTCGATTTTTAAGTGAAAATTTTTTCGCGAATACAATACTTCCTTTTTTGTAAAAGAAAGTAAAAATCAATCTCATTTTCATTACATACATTTATTTAGTGTTGCAGTCGTGAAAGCAGAACAAAAATTTAAAAATAAGAGGGTATATGTTAAAACTTGAAATGCACATAACTTGAACTTATAACTTAAATTAAAATTTAAAGAAAAAGTATCATGATTTTTTAATTTTTCTGCTAGTTCATCTAATAAGATACAGCAAGTCGATCAAAATTTTCGTTCATCGAATGCTTTTGATACTGATACTGTGGTACGATTTTTTAAAAAAATCATATAAATACAAAATTTATTCAACAGCAGAAGGTATCACTAGTTTTCGAAAGAAACCAGCTTGTATACGGCATACACCGCCGTTATAACCTTCCAGCACTACATTTATTTTTGAGAAAATTATCTGCAGAAACCACTTTCTTGAAAAGAAATCTTTACATATGACGCTAAGAAATAGCAGATTCTCAAATCCAAGATCTGTTTAGAAGAAGCAAACTGATACAGGTGGACCTTTCTCTCTCTCTCACTTTTTTTCTTCCTTGAAGTCTTTAGTTTGTTAGAAAAATCTGTGACCTACATAAATACTGTCAAGACATACATAAGTTACCAAGGAAATAAGGGGGTAAGTGGGATCATCAAAAATCTTCCCAAACCCTTTCCTGGTATCGTCCTTGACATAAAATGTTTAAAAAAAGTTGTTCTATCGAAATACAAGCGTATAAATCCCACCGCAGCTACAGCAGTTGTGAGAACAAATTTGTCTTGAGCAGAGAGAGGGAAAAAAATCCAACGGGATTTTCACTTGCATAACTATACATTCGCACCCTTGAAAATAGCTAACCCCTTCTCATTATAAGTTTTTATAACATAAACGAAAGGGTTGTAGCATAGTGGGAATGACCTACTTTTTCGCGAGAGCTCCCCGCTCCCTTCCCCCAGAAAAACTCCAAGCCATACGAGCGCTAGACGAGTCTGTTTTTTTTCCTGCCGCACTAGCGATACAGTTTTAAAAATGTTCAAAACGGGAGGGTGACAGGGGTGAAATTGCGGGAGGGAGGATTTAAAAATTAGGGGACAAACGGAGAAAGGGGTCCCAGAACAGGAAAGGAAGACATCTGCATTGGAGGGAGGGTGGGCTAACCAGGTCAGATCACAAATGTATTAAATTCCCCCCTCGCGAATTTTTTTTCATTATTATTTTGGCTCTGACAATAGATCACCAGCTATGGTGGAGTGAAAATAATCTCGCTGACCCAGTTAAACAATAAAAACACTGGTGTGATCTTGGGAGAGAGACACCAGGTGGTCAGTTAGTAACTTCAAGAGCAAAAGGGGGAGTCTTTGAAGGTTAAATAGAAGTCGAATGCTATAAACAAACATTTCCTGAACATTGAAATGCTTTGACATGGCAAAAATCACTTTCGCACATTTTGAAACATTTTTTCCCTGTGAACAACTTTTCGGGGCATGAAAGTAAGACGTAAAAAATTTAAAACTAAAAGTAAAGGAATAATTACAATAAAAAACTTTTTTATCCTGTTTTCCAATAAAAATAACTCATTTTCATATAAAATTTATTTTAAAAACCAACTCGTTAAATTTCACAAATGAAAAAAGGCGCCTTACGACTTTCTAGAAACTTCTTATATTTGTTAACAATTGCAACGATAGTTGAAGCTTTACATCCATACAATCCTTATATATTATTTCTGTTGCCTGTTTTTGGTTTCTACGCCAGATTTTCCTCAATTCTTGATCGATTGCTTTGACTTACGCCTTATTTTAAAGCATATGGTGCTGGCTACTGACGAAATATAGACCCACGGTCTAAAAATTGTTTTTTTCAGCCGAAAAACCTGTTTTAAAGAACCAGAATGAGGTTTTCGGCTAAACTTATAACTTTAACTTGCGCTATGACCGACAGAGCTGAATAGCTTGATCGGCAGAGCGTTCTCTTCGTAACCAGGAGAATACGCGTTCGGGCCCACGTCCGGACAATCTGCAACAAAAAATTAGAGAAATATCGCGCATTACATGAACACTTAATTAAGTGAATAACAACTATGAAGGAATAGAATAAATGAGAAGGAAACGCTCCTTGCTGATATGAAAGTTTGAAGTGACTTTGTGCTAAATTACTGCGGAATTGTACGTTTTTTAAAATTCTTTTTAAGCTTTGACTCTGGCAAGAAAATTAAAGCATAATGTAAGCGAAAATATAAGTAACAGGTTTAAGATTTCAGACTACAATAGAATTGTTTTTTGTTCAGAAAAAAATAATAAATCGTATATTGAAATATATATTCTTCTAATGAGTTTTTGACTATTTGTACAAATAAAAAAATTACTACCTCAATTTGAAGGGTAAAGTATATATTTTTTCTTCTTTTTGCAAAAAACAAAAAGCTTATCACATTTTTACTACATTTGAAAAGCTACGCTTAAAAAAGAGCATAGTTCAATTTAGTTTGTATTTTAACCGTGCTGTTAAATGATGAACACGTGCTGCCATCTAAGTCACAACTATTCAAGCAGCCTGCGGAAACAAATTGTAAAAATTTTCAAGAATAAAAAAATGTTTCTTCAATATCTTATCTTATATATTATCCCCTAAGTCATAACGGTTCAAGCAGCCAAATTGTAAAAATTTTATGCATTTTTTAAAAGCAAAGTTCTAATGCAGTTTTCCTCTTTTTTACGTCGCTTTCGGCAAAAAAAAAAAAAAGCTTTTCTGTGTGTTTATATTTTAATAAAGTTTAAAAGCACTGGACTTAGTTGTTCGGTTAAATTGATAAGTTTTTTTCGGTAGACCGTTCGGCTATAAACTATTTGAACTTCGGACAAGTTTGGGTTGTCCGAAAGAATATCAAATTTATATTAGTATTACGCATTACATGTACTCTAACATACAAACGTAATAAAATAAATACAGTGGGAATGCTACTTGGTGTTTCGACTCCTTTATGCAGGCTACAGTTTTCATTCGGATAAGTTGACTGTTAATCGAAGAGTGTTTTTCCTTTTTTTAAGCTTTGACTACATCCAGACCACTCAGCATAATGTAAGCACAAAAAAAATTAGATTTACCTAAAGAAAATCCTTTTTGTGCAGAAAAACATTTTCATTGTATGCTGAAATGTAGATGTTTCTAATAGCAGTGTTCGACCTTTTGTACAAATGAAAAAATACTTCGCCAAATTAAAACTAAGAATTTCACCCAGTAAACCTTTAATTTTTTATTCGCACGAATACGATATAAAGCATTAAAATTATTATTAACTTCATTAGCAAGAAATCATTTTCTACTCCTCTGCTTTCTGCTGAAAAAAAAAACATTTTGTCTACGTTCGAAAAATTACACTTAAAAAACGGACTCAGTTCAACTGGTTTTGGTTTTGAATTTTAAGTGTTCGATTAAAAGAGAAACATCTGCGGGCATTTAAGCCGTAACTCATAAAGCAACCTTCTATGTGAAATAGTTCAATATTCAAAGATAAAAACACTTATTTTCAATCTAATTTATTACTTCTCTAGAATTTTCGTTTCAATCGCTACGTGAGATCTTCGTCATTCTTGAATCAAATTCCATGCTTTTCGAATAATTTTCAATCGTATCATGCTGGTTAATGACAAAACATAGAAGCATGATCGTATTTATTTTTTTATTTTTTTTGGCAAAAAGCTTTTTTGCTGTTTTTTACTACGCATTCCTTCAATGAACAGCTTTCGAAAAGGAAGGCGCAATTGCTAGGTTTGTTGGGGTGTCGGGCTGTTAATCAGAATGGCGCCAATTCAAATCCGTGCCAATAAATATCTCTTTAATGTTTATTTTTTTCCCGTCAGATGCTCACATGGGCAGGACTGTATTTGCCACAACCTGTTTTTTTACACGCACAATTATTGCTTTTTCACGAGTCACTACTCAGGAACACTTTTAATGATATTTATGTTTGAATTGAAAATATGTACGACCAAAAGGTGAGCGATGATCAAATTATCACAACGTTGTATTTAACGAGGTTTTGTTACTGATGTCTTTAAATTACATGCCTTCGCTTCTGCGTTTACTTTTTTTTTCGGTTCTTCTTCATATTGTTCATCCTTTGAAATTCTTAAAGAGCGAAATACCTTATGAAACGATTCGAAGCAAAGTGCGGAGTTCCGCACGGGTCGACTAGTCGACTATTAATATAGTCGAACTCGCTTAAAACGAGCTCTGATTTAACGAGGAAATCAGAAATGTACGGTTCGTACAATGCTGCATCTATAAGAGCATAACTCACTTTTCGAGCAATATTCTTGTATTTCATTTGAACCGTCAAGTCAACCGAAAGTTAGATCAGATTCTGAAAACAAGTGATGACGGCCCATTTTCAAAATCTGTGTTGCAGAGAAGCATTTGAGAACTATATATATTTATTGACACCAATGTTATCTTCCGAAGAACTGACTTCAGAGGATACTAGAACTCAAATTTAAGCCAATGCAGGTGAAAAACAAAATGGGTAGGGGGATGATGATAACGACGAATGGGAAAAATTGGAAGCTCAACTAACTCTCCACAAACTCGATGACTTTAGATGTGCAGAAAAACTGTTTTCTAATAGCTAGAGTGTAAATGACGATGTTTCTTTTGCTATGAACGTTCCTCAAAAATAACAATAACACAAGAATGAGACACCTAGAGAGTTCGAGCAAGTTAATCAACTTATTTGGTACTGTCCCGAAAAAAAAACAATAAATAAATAAATAAATAAATAATTTTTCAAGTTGTCGTTAATGTGAAACAATTTTGAATTTCTTAAAAATACCATTAAAAAGGCATAATCAAAATAATCCAACATCAAAGCTTGTTTGACGTAAATCCACTTTTAAACTCGCGATGTAGATAGGCCTTAAGTTTCCATTTAGGTACTAATGTTAAGTTTTATGAACTGCTCAAAATTGAACGAAAGAGTATTAAAATCAAAAAGGGAAATATGGGAATAATCAGGGCCGAAACAGTCCCTATGTGCAAAGTCGTGCGACGCACGACGACGCCAGAGCCAAGAAGGCGCCGAGATCTACCGATCAAAAAATTCTCCAAATAAAGGGGGAAAAAACTCTAACCAAATATGTGAAATGGCATTCTTCATTACATCTAACGGCAGTGGAGAAATTATGCTACTAATTGAAACAATTAATCCGTCTCGCTAAGAATCTAAAAGGAAAATTATTGACCTAAACATGCCATTCATTTTGCCATCACATTTAGACATTTATGATGTTAAGGAACTGATGAAAGTTCAGATCTTCTCTTTAAAAACTTTTTGGGAAGGAAGTCCAAGAAACACATTTCAGGAAATCTTTGATGATGTTAATAGAGTTTTCAGAATTCAGGACCAGTTCCAGAAATATTTTGCTATTTAAGTTTTAAAAACGCAATTTTCAGCTATATATGTTGAGACGTTTGGAGAGGGGCCCTCGGAATCTCTCCCCGGAAATCATTTGAAATTAAAATCGCCAAAACACAATTTAAGGTTATCTTTATTCAAATGAAGGAAAAAAAAAAGATTAACCTCCAGAAATGTTTGGAATGGAAGTCTCAAAAATGTAATTTTAAATTACCTTTGGTGACTTTAGGGAGGAAAATGAAAGTTAAAGACTCTCTTCTAGGGAGAGGCAGTTGACACTTCCTGTCCCTCTGTGGCTACACTCATACTTAGTAGTGATTTTTGAGATTTTCTTGGCTTAGTTTTCTTTTAAAATGCTTAAAAAGAAATTTATTACCAAATTAAAAAAAAAAAAAATGTTTGGAGTTTGTAAGCTTCCGGCGAGCCGGGGAAAACATGATCGCGGGCCGGATTCGGCCCGTGGGCCGTAGATTGGACAACCCTGTATTAGACTAAAATAAGCAATAATTATTTCAATCAAATTCCATTTATTACTATTACTTTTTTTAAACTGTTGGGGGCTTTGATTAACTGAAACTGGCCATCTCTTTTTTAACAGCAGCTCAATGTAAGGTTTCCAAAAGAAAAATCAGACATCAAAAGTTTATTTCGATCGTCCCTCCCATACATCCGTCCTTACTTGAAATAACTTCGAGATATGAAGTAAAAACGTACACTGTGTTCCAAAATTAAAAATTTACAGATTGGTTTTCTTTTGATAAATGAAACTTTTTTTTTTTTTTTCATTTTACATTCGTCTATAAAACGTCACCCCACGTGTTAACTGTATTTTGCTCGAACGTTACTGCAAAAAGGCGCTCAAAAGACATTTGTACGACGGCGCCGATCAGGCTTAGCAAGGTTCTGGGAATAATATAAACTGGCCGAGATCTTTCGAACAAAAAAAAAAGCATGTTCGAATCGGACAATCCCAGGGGGGTAATAGTGGACTCAAGCAAAATTTTTTTGAAGGCTGAAATTTTTTGAAAGGAAGCTCGCCCCTTGCCCCCGTAAAAACTTTTCCAACACGCATACAAAAATCATTGGGGGAAAAAAATCATTCATTTATTTTTAAAAATAATTTTTTAATTTTAGAATGCGATGTCAGCCCAAAACTTCTGAAAAAGGCAACCCAAAATTTTCGTCATTTTCGGATCACAAACACCCACCCCTTTGGGCAAGCCATTCAAAAGTTATGAGGGACAGAGGAGGGGGACAAACAGAGTGACGGATACACATTTTTCTCATTTCAAAATCCAACTTTCCAATTTTTAATTTTTCTATATTTGTTTAATTATTTCATTTGTTTCTTTTTTAGCAATAATTTAAAATGCATTAAGCCTACTTTCATTCTTCTTTTTTTTTTCTTTCTTTAACTTTTACGGAAAAATAGGCTAGAAAAGAAGCGAAGATACAGCATTCTACGTTATTTCAAAAAAAAAAAAAAAATATTTAAAGAAATTCGATTGAAAAGCTTTTTTTATTAAAAGGTCATCCTCCAGAAAGTAACTTTTGAACAATAATATTTTTGAATTAAAAATTTTTTTTTTTAAATTCTTATATGAAAGTGTTACCTACTAGAAGTAACCATAAACAATGACCCAGCTAAATTCCAATTATTTTACTCATAACAAAAAATACAAAAATTCCTTGTTCACGGAAATAATAATTAAAAAAAAGATTAAAAACTTTTAATGTTTAAAAACCGTAATCAGTTTAATATCAAAATAGTAATTTGTCAATTGTGCAAACAATGAGCTATTTTAATGATTAGTGTGAATCTAATATTTAACTTTCTTAATTAAAGTACGGCTAAAATTTTAGTTATCCTTTCAGTTCTAATTTGATTTAAAAAGCAGTGTAGCATTAAGATACAGTAAAAATCCTCCTAATGGACACCCCTCAAGTGCAGAAAATTTTTGATTCCCCGATTCCAAGACAAATAACATTATTGAACCCCTGTCCTACGGACCCCTCTATTGTGGACAAAAAAAATTGTCCCGTTAGTGTCCGCATTAGTCGACATTGATAAGGTATGTCACGGAGGTGAGGAATTTTCCATTAATATAGGCTCAATGGCCACATTTTTAAGAGAAAGAAATTTTTTCTAAGTTGCTACAATCTGCATAAATTAAGCATATGAAAACATGTGCACTTCTTTTTTTAAGTTAATTTACAATCCTGAAATTTAAGTTAACGGAGGTGAGTTCCCAATAATCACACTTGGTTTTTTTAAAACAAAACCCATCTTCTTGTTTTTCAACAAAAAATTCACAAACTTCTTTATGACTGAAAATAAATAGGCGGACGCCTTTGTATCATGGGAAATAAAACTTGATGCCATTACTACCATCTTGAGAAATGGCATTTTGTCTTTGGGTAACGAATGTGACAATTTATTGCGAGACGTAATTTCTTATCTCCAACTAAAACAAACTAAAACTCAATGTTAAAAAGTTAAATATACTTAAACAATTAGTAATTGAGTCATTTGTGAAAATAATTATATATATATATATATATATATATATATATATATATATATATATATATATATATATATATATTGACTGTTCAACTTCATTATTAAGCATGCTACAAAAAGTTTTTTCATTCCAGTGAAAACAGAAATTTAGTCAGTCAGATAAAAAAATTTTCCTCGTAAACGAGAGTTCTCATTCTCATAAGATAGTATACCATCAGAGTTTGTTTTCAAATGCTGCTAAATCAATGTTTTTCATTCTTGAAAAAACACACATTTCTTATGTAAGCTATGTGATTGACTTCATAATTAATTTTTCTTAGGTTTGTTCCAGGCAACGATTAAAAAGAAAATATGTATGGGTCTTTCTGATTGGCCGTTTAGGTGTTATCTTATCTGAGTGGATATATGTGTGCGCGTTTATTTGATTTTAAGCATTATAGACATATGCAATTCACATTTTAATTTTTTTTTCTTCTCGACAGAGATATGGTACATTCAACATTTGCTGTAAAAAAAAAAAAAAAAAAAATCACTATCTCTGTTTTACAAATGTCTATGGGTTTTCTCGTTTAAAATACCAAAAAATTATCCAAATTAATCAAATCATCATTCAACCATTAATTTAGGATATAATGTGATTTTTGTGATTGTTAAATCGATCTTTTAGGCATTAATTAGCAGAGTTTTTTTTCTTTTTTGAAAAAAATTAAAAATTTTGAACAGAAAGATATATACGTATATACATTTTTTTCAATTTTCACATGCATTTATACAAATGTGAGTACTTGTATACACGCATATTAAATGGATTATATTAAACCAAATTATTTTTTCTAATTGATATTATTAATATAGGTCTGTTCTGCACTGTATATGTTCGTCTTAGTGAAAAAATCGCATATAATACTTGAGTTACAGAGATTTTAAAATCGAATAGCTTCCTGCATTTATCAAAGTGAGTGGTTTCATGTGGGATCCTGAGCATCAGAAAATATTTAGAAAAAAAAATGGAATGCAAATATAATTTTCTGAGGACAATATTTTATGTTAGAAAATTTATACACCAACACACACAAACACATATACACCCGCATACATACAGACACCTACACATACACACACACAAACACATACATATACCCCCCACACATGCACAAAACTACACACAACACACATACACAAAACTACACACACAAACATACATGACTACACACACATACACATACCCCCAGGCACAAACAAACAAACCCTACCCACACACACACACACAAACACACACGCCTATTTACACGGGCGGATTCAGGGGAGGGTCAAAGGGTCAGCTGACCCCCCTGTAACAAGATTTTTTTAATGATTATTATTCAAAACTTCAAATTTTAAGATCCGAAAAAATAGTATCTGGGATTAATGTTTTCCTTTTTTTTTGCTTCGTTCTGCAAGGTTTTTTTTTCCTAGTACGTCATAATCCAAAGGATATGACAGTTCGTTTCACTGGGCCACTGCGATTATGAGTTTTTTGTTCATTTTCAAAAGAACAATCACCTCTAATGAGCTTAAAAGTTTTTTCAGAGCACTCTTCCACTTCAAACCACAACGTTTTGTGTGCTATAAAATATTTATGTAAATGTATCCAACTATTTAATACGGTAACGTGACAAGCCTGTCTGCCAAAGAAATATGATTTTTCGTGAAAATTTTTGGAATATGATCCATGGCACAGGTTACGCCTTTACTCACAATATTTCTGTAACTAACTGCGTAAAAAGTTACAATGCACGAGGAGACTTCAAAAATTTCAAATCAGCATTTAAGGGTAGATTCCAACTAGTAACTTGAGAATTACTGGATTACACAGTGAGCAGTTTAGTGTGCCAACGAATTTTGAAAAATAAAAAGTGGGAAATTAATACTGTAGTTTTTTTAACATACTGCTGCATTGGGCTTTCTAAAGTTTCTTTTGAAGTCCAAACGTCCAAAAGAATACGAAGTGGAGTGAAAGTTAATTCATAGGGTTCGAAGATACTCGAATGACTGAAATGCACCTCTGTGGAGTTGGAGTCGTGGTGTTGATTTCTGAGTAAAGGAATCGGGAGTCTGAAAGTTTAAAATTTTAAGGGTTGGAGTCGGTCATTTTTCCTCAAAGTCCACAACTCGGCCAGTGAGTGCGGAGTCAGAGTCAGACTAATTTTGGGGTAAAGGAATCGGAGTCGAAGGCACTAAAATTCCCGGAGTCAGAGTCCAGGGGTGATTGTGACTCCATGAAAAAATACCTGAACTTTTTTCCAAGGAGAAAAAGTGTTTTGATGGGCATACATATACACAATACGTGTATGCACACATTATTTATATACATAATTATTTGTTGGGGCTAAAACTTTAAGTTTTAATTGGACTTAATATGTTCATGTGCATGGAGAGAAATAAATTCTTTTAATTTTTCTCATTTCTAAAAATTTTTCAAAGAATGTTTTATTTTCCTCCATTGTATCTGAATCCTTAACCATTTATTACATTCATTTTCTAAAAGTGCATAAATATTTCAGAATTAAATAAGTTTGGGGCAAAAGGGGCAGCATGTATTATGATCCCTGCGCAATAGGGCTAGGCGATATCCGAATTTTTAATGCCACGATATATCGCTCTCCAAATATCGATATTTTCGATATATATAAGTCGTTAAATTCAACATTTAATGGGAGGGGGGGACTGTAAAGCCTATTGCATAAGCATCTACAACAGAGAAAAGCCATAGGCCATTTTGGTGAATAAATATTTTAGCAATTTAATCTAATAATATAGTTATAGCAAAGATTTTCATGTGTTTGTGTCGGGAGGGGAGGGGGGGGGTCATGAAACAGATTATACCACAGAAACTTTTGGAGAAATTAATTTAGAAGAATTTAAGTCTTTTTATTAGTGGATGGCAATTCTTGAGGGAAAAGGGGGCTTGGTAAAATTGAGGGGCAAAGGCGTATATAAGGGAGGGGCTGAGGGGGCCCGGACCCCCTCCAAAATCTGGGGAAAAAGTAAATAAAGGTAGTTATTATTTGATTTTAGTTTGCTCACAAATAACTTCCGAACTTTCAACTACAGAACAATAATAATACAATAATGATAGGGATAATACTAATACGTTATATAAGGGATTTCTGAGCTGGATGGCTCAGGAAGAGGTGAAGGGTGCCGCGAAGAGACCCTGGTAATAATAATCCTCACATAAATAATAGCGAATGATAGAGTAACGCTGACGTCATCAACAATGAAACTTGCGCCACGGCATGATAATTTGATATTTTTTGGTAATATTTGACATGCAGGGAAATGCTTTATTTTGACAGGGCTGAACTGGATCCGGTAACTCGACTGTTTTACTGGTAAGACTCATTTTAGGAGAATGAAGAAACGTAAAAATCGTCGACAATGAAAGCTATCTACTGGAGTTTAGGGTTAATCCACTGGAGTTGGGGTTAAATTTTCACCTATCAAACTACCACCAAACAGGCAATTACTTCGCTCAAACGTAGAATCAATTTGCACCCGTTATACCTTGACGGGCGATTTTCTAGTATGTAATAAAACTAGACTATAGGGTGTCGTGAGAAAATTTTAATTCTTTAAAGGATGCCGCGAATCGTTAGAGTTTAGGAACCCTCTGCGTTAGAGGGCACCAGTCAATGGTGTTCAGAAGGAGTCAGGGAATCTGTACCTCTTTCTCAAGAAGAGAGCGTGTCTTGGGAAAGCGAAGTAATTTTTTAAAAAAGAAAAGCAAATAATGCGGGGGAGAAAATCTCAATTCTTTCAAAAAGAAAACTTTAAATTAAAAACGTTTAACAGATGCGTATTATTGCTTAGCAAATTAATTTCCCCTCCCTTTCTTTCACTATCCCCCCTCCCCCTCTTTTTTATTGTCTATCTGAAAAGAAGAATCTTCAAAATGTTTCTCTCCTTAACTTTCGTCCCCTGCAAGAAATTTAAAATAAGTTTTAGTTGCTTGGTTGGAGTAATATTGGAAAATTGATGTCCTAAAAACGCATTTATTTAGGCGTTTTTCGGACAGCAATTTTAAAATATTGCTAGAGGAGAGTCCTAGAACGGCCATCCTCACTACCAAAAATAGCCTGATATTGTGCCCTTTAAGATTTAAATTTTGAAAAGTTTCGGAAAGAGATCCTTAACCTCTCCTTACCTCTAAACGACTCTATTCTCGAGAGATAACCTGAAATTGCGTTTTACCTTTCTTCTCGAACTCTTCCTTTCCAAAGATTGCTTAATGTTGGGACAAAATCTGAATTTCTTATGAAAAAAAATCTTAAAATAAAAAATTCAAAAATTACTGACTGTTATTCAGGTAATTACGAACATAAGCTCTTATTTCTTTCATGCCCCCCTCTCGCCCTATTTTTTTTCTTTTTCCTAGTCTGTCTAAAAATAAAAGTCTTCAAAATGCTACACTTCGCAAGCCCTCCCCCCCCCCAAAAAAAACCCCTAAAAGAGCGTCTGAAATCTTGTTTTCAGGGCTTCAATGTCGAAAAATTTCCAGGGGATAATTATTAAACGAATTTTCTTCTAATAGCATCGAAAATCGTTCAAGATTGCTTTTCTGGAGCTTCAATTTTTGAATGCTCGAACCCCTAACGTTACCAAATATGGTCCACAATCGCGTTTTTATGACCTCCAATTTCTAAACATTTAAGGTGGAGAGCGTTTAAATCCCCCCACCTAATATCACTGAATTTCTCTTAAAACTTCGTTTTTTAGGACTTCAATTTCGAAATAGTTTTAGGGGAAAGCCACAGAACCGTCCTGCCCTTAACATCATCGAATTTAGTCTGAAATAATCGAAGTTAATCTGCACTTTTAGAACTTCAATTTTGAAAAATCGGGCAGAGGGATGATCGATTTAGGGTTTTTTTCTTTTTTCAAATCGATCGGGAGTAACTTCAAAAAGTCCCATATCTTTCATTACCCTAACGCCAACAAATATAGCCGAAAATGGCATTTTTAAAGCTTCAATTTCAACAAATTTCCAGAGAAGTCCCACAGAATTTTTCTTCCCCTTAGCATCAGCAAAGATCGCTTGCTTAATAGGCGTTCTTAAACCTAATATTTAAAAAAAATTCCGGGGGAAACCCCCTTGGATCCCCCCTCCCCTCCACATCAACCATCTAAACTGAGAATTTTTTAAGAGTGCCCTCTCAAAACTATTCTTCGGTCGTGCCAATGGGTGACGGAATGAAGTCTATGAAAAAAATGAAAAAATCAGGGCACTGTTGTCCCCCGCCTCCCAAAAAAATTGAAACTTCAAAAAAAAAAAAAAAAAAAGTAGGGGGAGAGCTAATCTTGGTAATATGGGCCCCCTCCAAAATAAAAACATATATACGCCATTGTTGAGGGGTGCCATCGCAGTCGGGGGAAATGGGCAACCCTAGTTACATCATCTGCATATTAAGATATGCAACAGAGAAACGATATTAGACATCTTGAAAAGAAAATATTAAGGGGAAAAATATCAAGTAACGCTCCTTTCTCTTCTTATCTACCCTTCATTCCATCTCTCACTCCAGCTGTTCTTCAATAATTACCATAGAGATTGCAAAACATGACGGTAGCTTACGCTTTATAGGATCTGGTGGGGTAAAGTGGTCATAAAATCGTAGGTTTTCAACTTAAGTGGATATTAAATAAAATAAATTCTTTAAACACTTAAACTTTTTTTGTTGTTATTTTACATTGCATTATTAAAGAACACAATACATAGAATTTCAGGGGTAAAAATATTGATTTAAGTAGTTTTATAACAGTTTCATTTCCCTATGTATTTATGACCACTTTACCCCATGGGGTGGGGGAAGTGGTCATAGCATGGGGTAAAGTGGTCATAGTTAAAAATAGATGCAAAACCGTTACAAATGACCGTAATATTTGTATATTTCGGTTATTTTTATAGTTACAAGTATATGCACGAATATATGCGGGTATACATAAGAAAGTATACGTGATCACCTACAGTATACGTATCTACAAGAATATATACGCGTATAAACGAACATCATATGCGTGTATGCACTTGTATCTCGAGTATATACATGCATATCTGAGTATATGCGTGTATAGTAGACATATATACGCATATATAGGTATACATACATATACGGGTATACACGAGTTATTAGTGCGTGTTTGTACATGTCTACTCACGCACATACATATGGAAGCAACGAGTATACACGTATGTTTACGTGTAAACACGATTATGTACCAGTATAGACGTATATACGTACATTTACGTGTATAACAGTACATGTATGTATACACGAGTATATCCCCTAATACACATGTATGCTTACAGAGTGAATCCAAGCTCTGGGGCAAAGATAAAAGGGGTGTGAGAAGGGAGGATACGAAGCAAATAATCATAATGAACTTATAGTCACTGACGCGCTACATGTACACTAAGCCAGAAACTGACGGATGCAAAACAGGTCACAAATTTGTTACACAAAGATGATTTTACTTGACCAGCTGGTGGCGTGATGGTTAGATGCTAGCCTTGTACGTCTGTGGAATCGGGTTCTGACCTGGGGATGCCGGTCGGTGGATTTTCGAGATGCAGAAACTCATCAGCGCCCATGTCGTATGATTATGCGGCATGTAAAAGATCTCTATGGTATTCGTTTTGATTAGAATTTCTTAGGCAAAATCAAATTCCTTTTGCAATTTCGCATCAAAGAGAGCCCAGGTGCCTCCCCCTGGGGGAAACTGGGCGTCAAAAAAACCGTGTCATACATCAGCTCCTTAATGGTGACACATGAAAGACTGATACATTGTAGGGGAGCGCACTAGGTCTGGTTATGGCCCAGACGCCTCTTCAGGTAAGGACTCTTATACAGCCCCATTGGGGAAAAAAAGATGATTTTAACTAACATTCTAGTTTTTAAGAATTATTTAGAGCAGATGTTAAAGTTACAGCCTGTAGTAGCTCTAATACACGCATCGCAACAAAGGCACAGCGACTGTTGAAAGTTTTTCAAAAGTCTCATTATTGCAACAGAGAGTGCTTTGTGATTGCGACGCATGTATTACAGCAGCCGGCCACAAATTTCATCAATCACTTTAACACTTTCTTAAGACCTAAAATGTTGTGTAAAATTGCCTTTGTGTAATAAATTTGTGACCTGTTTTGCATCCTTTAAGTTCTGATTTTGCGTGCATGTAGCGCGTCAGCGTTGTGAATATATGTTTCTTATAATTCTTGCTTCTTCTACTCCCCTCTTACATCTTTTAAGAATTTGCCCAAGAGTTTAAATTCACCCTATATACATGTATATCATGTGCTTGTGTGTAAGTGTCTGCTCGAGTTTCGAGTACGTACGCGTATATAACGTGTCTACCTGAGTATATAAGTGTTCGTATATGTACGAGTATAAGCGGGTATATACGTATATCGATAGTCGAATGTATATCTTTATAGACAAAAAATGCTTGCAGTTACCCTTATACTACGCGTTTATTGGTGCATTTATGTTAATACGTATATATACGTGCCTACACGAGTATATGAGTATGCATACGCATATACTCGTATATTTAACCCTGTTTACTGTAAAAACAATACATATTAAGTGAAATTAATACTTCATTTATGTCTGCCTCATACTTAAAGTTTAAGTGACGTTAAAAGGACAATATTCGTTAAGTCTAATATTATGACCACTTTACCCCATCTTACTTAAATTGTTCTAAAAAATTAACCAAAATAGATTCAGCTAACTGCTAATGAGTAAGAGTTCTTGAGACATGTAGGAAGCTTCCTGTGCAGTCAATCTGTTCATAATTCTAACAAACAAAATTTTCCAAGAAAGTTAAAAGAGGTGTTTAGATTTTAAAATTTTTCATATTCACACAAAATATTTTATTTTACCAAATAAAATTTTGCCAGTTGTGAAATTTTGTATTCAAAATGTAGTTTTTAACTGCACTATCGTAAAATAAAATTTTTCACATTCATTCCAACATTTATTTCCAAGCTATAGCCATTTATTTGACGTATGACCACTTTACCCCATTGACCACTTTACCCCATTGACCACTTTCCCCCACCAGACCCTACCAAACGAAACGTCTTCAATTTGGACTTTCGGCGTTTCATTAAACATCGACCAAAATTTTACAAAAGTGGGTTTTTCTGAAAATATAGGATGGTTCCGGTATTTTCGAAGATGAAGATACCGGAAATCAAGATGTAAATACCGGAAATCCGGTAAAATACCGGAACACAATCACCCCTGTCAGAGTCAGTCATTTTCCCTCCGACTCCACAGCCCTGTTGTCGTTAAAATTAGTATTATTATTTTTTACGCATAAAAATAGTAGTGCATAATAACAACCTTTTGACTGATGAGGGGGAAAAAATCTTTATGCAAATAATGGCAACTTATTTATTTTTCTACTTTCTGCTGACATGCTGAAAACCTCTTAGTAAAAAATCCCTACAATCTATTTTATATATATATATATATATATATTTTAAATATATCACTGCTTATTTAACTTCACGGTATACTGAATATGAAAGAAATATTTCGGTAGAAAAAGCTTATTTTCTTTTCCTTCAAAACTTAAGAATCACCCTTCCCCCTTCTTCCACGATGGAAACAGGGGTGCCCACAGGGGGGGAAGGGGAATTATGGTGCAAGTTGGCGCCATCATTTTTTTGGGGGGGAGGGTAATTATTTATTTAAACATACTTATTGATTATATTCAGTAAATTACCGCCATTAGCCAGGGCTATGCCGGGCTGATGAGTGCTAATAAGCACGAAACTGCAGTCCTCGGCTGGAAATAACTGAGCTGGCGGTGTATTCCATGTATACTTATTGATTATTTTTACTTAAATTATTTATTTTATTTTATTCCGTTCATACTTCAGTTCATTTATTTATTTAGTTTGTGTGTGTGTGTGTGTATGTCATTGGCGCAGAACAGAGCTTTTCCCATAATAACAATAATAATAATTAAAAATAAATTTATTTTGATTAAAAATTAAAATAATAAATAAAATAAAAAAAGAGAGCTAAAATGTAAAAAATAAAAAGGGAAAGAGGTTTGAGAAAAATGCGGGGGGGGGGGGGGGGGGGAGGGATTAGCGCCATCGAACTTGGGGGGGGGGATGAGAACATCTTGATGGAAATAATTGAATATTTAAGTTTATTGATTCATCCCTTCACAAGTCCAAAAAACAGCAACTATGGCATACTTCAACCTCACACAAAAGCCTAGCACAGTCGTATTTAGAATACGATGCACATCCTCTTCCATAGCTTAATAGTTTCTTAATGATGAATTAATTCAGCAGCTCGATCAGATATAAACAGAAAATGCATAATAAACGAGTAAGTCACCTACTTGAACTATTAGGACCACCAAATACCGTGAAATATTTAAGCTTCAAAGAAAGTTGGTCAGGCAATGACACGCGTCAATTCGAGCGCTTATGCACACAAGATGGCGGCGTGTTTGCACGTGCAATTTTTTCTCTTTTATTTTCTTTCTCACTAACGATGCACAGCCATTGTGTTCCGTCAATCAAGGACATTGGTCTGTGTGTCTGCCGAAGCCAATAAAAAAAAGGTATCGATGAAGCGGAGGAGAGAAGGGGAGGGGGGGGGGGTTAGCTGTCTGGAGAGGAGAAATTCTTGTTTGTTTCTATCGGCAAAAAGATA